>NC_050592.1:23696582-23886582 GCF_013368585.1 Megalops cyprinoides
CAAGATAAAGAACCCAACTTCTGTCAGATAATATTGCAAAAGGTTGTTTATTACCAGATGTCTTTGTGATTTGTGTATGATTTCAGAAGTGAAGAAGCACACCATAACAGGTAATAAGAAAGACTGCTCATGTAATCACAGATTATGGCTCCAGTGCTGATCCAACTGCGAAGGTTTATTTTTTAACAGAAAAATAAGCTATGACATCATATTTTGACAGGGTCTGTCATTAGATGAATGTGAGAATTACTGTTCATGTTAATATTTTAGCGGATCAGACTAATGATTCAACAACAACAACATGAAGAGAGGCAATTATCCATTGTGGCTAACTCTGAGTGCAGAGTAATCGCTGGCACTTTGAGAAGGCCACCGCAATCACATTAGAGATTGGTGTTGCCATTTTCTATTTCTTAATGGCACATAATGTTCATCTAAAACTGGGGACTCAACTATGAAACGAGCCTTAGGAGTTAACGCCTTTGTCATTCTCTTTCTCATAATACTAGCGGCATGAGCTGTGCCCAGTTCAACCGACACATCGTAAGGATGCATGGCACATGGGAGAAAGAACAGAAAGGAAATGACAGTGTAAACGTGGTGTAGTATAGGAAACTAAGAGTCTGTCTTACGGCTGGCCCATCAGGGTGCGCTCCCAAGGAGGATGGAGTTTCCTGGCTGCTCCAGCTGACTTGCTGCCATTTCATGCCAAAGGCATTCTTAATGATGTAAAGGATGTCACTTGTCTTTCCCACATGGCCAAGCAGGTATATCAGAGCCCCATGCTTCCAGCTGCGCTGCAGCTCAGGCGGGCACACAGCTCATTACCACCTACCACTGTTTATTAAGGCATGTAATCAGGGCTGAGTCCAGCAATTACACAGCACCGTGCACTTCCTCAGCCTGCACCCTGATCCATCACTTTTGCTGCACACAGTCACACAGTTACTCCACTGAATGCATATCAACTAACACCATGAGTCATCAGGTGCAAACTGGCAATGGTGGCAAGGAAAATTTGTCAAAGGTCACATGATCTGCAACTGGACACATCAGATGAAGACCATAAGCCGAATGTCAACACTTGAAAGTGCCAAAAAAACAACAGTTTTCACCTCGCAGGTGTAAGGGTGTGAGGCTGCATTTGCAGTAAATACTGCTGTTTTTTTCCTCTTCTTTTCTTTAAACCAGTAGGCTATTCATTGAATCTTCAGCGTCAAGTTATACTTTCTTTAGTAAGTGTAGTCAAATTTCTTAGGCAAATTTCTTTCTTTACACTTCTTCAATAACTGTTCACTCTCCACTTGGCTGTGTCACAGAATTTGTCTTATCAAAGAAAAAAAATGTCCTAAGCCACATAATGTCTTTGTTTTAAACTGAGACTGAGGAGCAAAGAGCAGTTGATCCAGCCAGGTGATGCTACAATGCTGGGGCATTGAGCGGTAGCCCTACTGCCCCCATCTCAGAAAACACAAATAACATCTGAATGCAATACTATTCCTATTTCCCTGGGAAATAATACAAGAAAAACAGTATTACCAAAGCATCACAACTCTTGAGCCAGCATGAGAAAGCATTATGTCAGCCATCAGAAAAAATATATTCATATGCAAAATTTAATTAATTGCATTCTGTAAATCTCTAATCCCGTTAATAATGTTTAATTTCAGATAATTATGAAGCAAAAGCAGCATGTTGTTTTGGCATGGAAAGCATTTATGAAAGCAATTTCAATTTTAAAACTCAAAATATTTAACAGGAAAGTGATAGTGATCTCATAATTATACGTTAAAAACTTCATGATCTTATGAGAGTAGGAAAACTAAATACTGACTGGTAAAACATTAGAAAAGGCTTTCACATGTAGCTGTGGCTAAATTTATACTAAGGGAAGACATGTTGCACAAACCACAGCCATTCACATCCACTTCACTCTGTGTGTAATCACTGTATGCCCCACAAAAGGGTTATCTGTGCTTTCCCACCATAATGCCCACTCCAAAGTACTTGAAAATTCACTGCATGTATTTTTTTTTTAACCCGGTTTCATTTCTGTGTTTTGGAACGGCTGCCTCTTTCTTAACTCTCGTATTCGCGTGTGAGCTGCCCGTCCGGACGGTCGTGCCGCATACCCAAACAGCTTTATAGGCCATGATCGAGGCGGCCCCCTTTTCCACATCCTCGCCTGTCCATTAGCGTTCACTCCAGGTCACCGTGGTATAGCTTTTCCAGACGGCCCTTACCGCCCCCTCTCTCTCGCTCTCAGGGCAATTCTACGTGCCGAGTCTGCAGTTTGTTTCCGACTCGGTACTGGACCACACAACCACACCCGCCCACTGAGATGCTTCTATTTGTAGCTGCGGGACTCTCAAATTTTTTTTATTCATTTGTTTCAGTATTTTCAGTGGGCTAATGGTCAAGTAAGTTTTCTACACTTTCAACCTGAGGTAGGGTAATGGGCCATGAATTATACATACATTTTCACACTTCAACGGCAATGCGTAAGTATACACTGGTTATGCATAATCTCATTCACAGCTTGTGCATTAAACAGTGAAATTACATACACTGTAAAATATATTTTATAACCACTGCATAAAAATGGAAGTGGCAATAACTGAGCCATCGTCCTATAATGTCATAATCAATCTGAAAATGTTCATCTTTTGATATGGATATCGCCTTTGAAGCACGTATCACTTAGGGCAGATAGCAGGTGAGGGTTTATGTAAGTGAGCAGACAGAGGGTGAATGGTGCTATTTTAGGCCCACGCGCCAAGAGGAATATGAATACGCACTCCCAGGCCAGGGCTTAGTGTATCTCTACTCCCACGGAGGGGGTGAGAGAGACAGACACTGCCAGGGCAGGGGAACAGTTTCCAGCCCCGTAAATGGGATTTGCTAAACTCGAGCGCCAATTTTAGACCATCTCTAATCCCCCATCAAGCCGGCCCGGTGAGAACCATTTTGTCTTGTCATCATTTTAGCTTCTCCACCCACCCGTCCACGGGACTCTCGCTGTGTGACACAGCCAAAACGGGCAGGACATTTCGGAGCCTGCCGTTTGTCATTGACCAGCTAGGGACAAAGATCAATACTGTTTAATAGGAAGTAATGCAAAGAAGTGATGTTGGAATGCATTCTGTCCTAGAGATAATCATATGATATCACTTGAGAGCTTTGTTTTAACAAAACTAGAATTAGAATTGTTGTAAATGTAACGAAGAAAGGTCCTTTTTGTACAATCCACCTGCAATATGAATTCACGTTAAAGATATATATGACGGAAGCAGAGCTTCTATAACCTATGTTTTACACATAGCAGTCACATTACGACGACAGATGAGGTGGTCAATAACTGTTGATTTTTTGTATGGTTACTCTGTGTTCAACAAGTAACCACTGGTCAACAAGACAGGTAATCAGGTAAGACCAAGGCATCAGCATGATCATTACCATCTTCTTGTTTTTTCCATATTGTATTTCTGGTAAGAGGATGGGAAAAAAACAGAGACAACCGATTGCATTGTGTGGGCACAGCTCCTCTTCCTGAGCGAAGCCCTGCAGTTCTAACATGGTATTTCTCGTTTAAAACTGAATTCTGTAAAACAGAAACTGGTAAGGGTAGGGGTTTGCGTGATAAACAAATAATTTGTAACAATTATAATCAAACATTACAACTAGCCTTCTGGACGTAAGCGTAAAATAAGAATAATTTCCATGGCTCAGCATTCTAGCATTTGGCACAGTGTCAGAGGGACTGGAATGGTTGCCAGGTGTGACATAATAAAGCAGGTACAGGAAATCCATTTACCCTCATTCCACACCACCTTCTGTGTGTGCGCGAGTGTGTGCATGTGCATGAGCACATGTATGTGTGTATTTGTATGTGTGTATTTGCATGTGTGTACATGAGTGCGCATGAGCGTGTATTATTTATTTTTGTAACAGTGCTGTAACACACACTGTGGCCACATCGCTGATGCACTAGTGAGCCAGTAAGCTGATCTCCTGCTCTCAATAAAGACTGCTAAGTTCATTCCAAAGTGATTGCTCTCATTGCAGGTGTTGACCCAATTGCTGCTAAACCCACGGGACTGGAGATCATGCCCAGGCTGTTGGTGGACAGCCAGGGATCACAAATGCAGGGGGGTTGGGGCCTGTCCAAAACGGACTGGAATTTTTTATATTTATTTATTAATCAATCAATCACTGGAAATGTAGTTTCACAGTGTAACCAGTGTTTCACAGCATACAATATATACAGTATACAGTATACAATACATAAATAGAAAATAAGTGTCAGTGATTGTCACTAGCAGCAATAAACTACTATTAGAACTCTTCTGAACTGTGAACAATCAGTGTCCAAGCTTTATGTCATAACTCAAAATCTTAATGACAAAGCACTACAGCTGCCCCCTACATTCAAGCACAGCAACAGTAAATTGCTCAAACAGCACTGTGCCAAATGCAATTTCCAATACCACTCTGCCTAACACTGTTCAGCTTCACAGCTTAGCAAGCATTCATGATCATGTTTATTTATGGGGAGGGTGAGTGAACCCCTGTTCCCTCTGCCTCCAATTGCCTTTGGCTCTTTGGAATAAGGTGTATTTACATTATTAATCCCGCAAAGATAAGAAACACTAACTTCTGATAATGAGCACAAGCAGTCTGGTAATTGGTGTGCAAAAGGCATGGGATAATGAGGGCTATGGCGTAATTGCTGGCTGGCAATTTGCATGAGTAAATGACAGACTTTACAGAGCCCTAGGATGAAAGACACTTGTTGGTCTTTGAAACCATTAGAAACAAGATAAGAAAATGAAGACTCTTCAGAAGCACTGACTATTTCCCAGTGTGTCACGGGACCTTTTTTCAGTAAAATTAACATGAATTAACCATATCATCACTTGACAACTTATAGTTTGTAAGTCCCCGTCCCCCCCCCAGCAGGAGAAATTCAGGTACCCTCCCCACTCAAAACAATGGTGATCACACCTTGGGCCTGTGCCAGTACCCCTCTCAGCTGGTCAGAAATAGGATTTGAATGAAGAACAATCAGAGTTTGCAAAGTTGTGAATGGCACTTTGCACAGGGATGGGAAGCCGGAGGGATTCATATTACAGCTCAATGCCATCCAGCTGACTGCGGCATCCGTTATCTGCTGTCTCTGCCAGAGAGCGATGCGGTCGTCAGGAGGGGCATTGTGTGCCGCAATTAGCAGCAACAAAGGCCCAGCCCAGCCTCCAGTGAGGAGAAATCACTCTCTACCGTGTCCTCTGTGGAGAGCTTCAGCGGGGGCCTATTCCTGTATGCTTGTGTGTGCGCGCGCATGATTAAAACGATTCAGTGCAGATTTAAAGGAACAATTAGGCCAAAATCCAGTTTTCAGTTTAGAATTCAGACACAGGTACTTGCCTCTGTTACTTTCACTGCATCATCATACATATTTTCTAAATATGCAAGCTCTCAAAAAACCTCCTATGGGATACACTCCCAATAAAAATTTGTTCACAAAACATAAAATTAAAAATCATGACAATCATATTTTACTCATATTTTCTCATAAGAGTATCAGCTACTAACCATTTAATATAAAATGTGCCGATTAAACAGCATGCCTCATATGGCCTCATATCATATAATCTTGTTTCTGTTTTCAATAAACATCTTTCCTTGTAGAAAATGTGTGGGTAATTAAGTAAAATGACAAACCCTGGTGGAAATTTATTTTTATTACTGCAGTTGGTCTAGCAATCAGTTGTCCAACTCACACTGGCTTTTGAAACTAAATATATACACATTTTTTTGTCAATTTTTTTGTAAATTAGAATGAGGGAATAAAATAATTCGGCCAATTAAACAACCGCTTAATGAACATAATAAGCAACATATGAACATACAGCAGTTTTTTCATTCCAAATGACGTTAACTGCATAAAATCTGTTCTTACAGAAATAAAATTCATCCCAATGCAGGGAACAGGCTTGGCTGCTTCCTTTGCATTTTATGTTACCTTGACACAACATTACAGGGTCATAAATAGAGAGTTACGCGTTCTTGCACAAGTGACCCAGGTTCTGCTGGGGAAACAATGCTGTAGCTAAACCCAGCCTGGCTCAAAAGGCCCAATTATCCAGTCTGAGACCTAAAATAGGATTATTTCCTGTTCTATAAAGGGTGTCGTTTATTTAATAACTTGTTCCTGTTGGCCTGCCAGTTTGGAGAAATTAAAGAGAGTGAGGAAAATGCATGCTGAAGTTATGAATAGCAGCTTAGGTTACTGATACTAAGCATTCCCTCTTTTCAACAATGAAAAGGTTTTTCCAAAATTTTTGAGGAATAACCATCTTGATCTCTTGTCTTAAATATGGAATAGGACTTAAACCTGCTCATTTATACATCCATGCTATTGAAGATTTATTGAAAATAAACATCAGAATTATATGGCATTAAAGGCTCCACAATGCTATAATGCTTCTTTACAAACTTGTAAAGAACATTGAAGTATGACAGCTGAAATATGTAAGTAGCTGATATAAGAAAAAGCCATACCTGCACTGTAACCGTTCAATGCAAACAGCTGTGCAGACTGATTTGCTCATATTCTCGCTGTGGTGCCTGTGTTATTTATCAAATTAACGTGTGATTCGTTGTGATGTAATTACTGGCCTTTGACATTTACATGTAGGTTATTTCTGAATGTGTTTTAACAATGAGTAAATTTGCACCTGATTGCCAGCATAATTGAGGGTTTTATCAAATTACTGTGGGCTTTCAAAGGAGGAACAATCTGTGACATGAATGCCATTCAGAGGAAGGCCCAGAGCTGCCAGAGTGTTTTCCGTGGTGTGGATTAACTGTAGTGCATTTCCTTTAAACAAAGAGGTGTTCATAGAGTGTATATACAATGTGACAGTCTGCTAATCTCACATGCTATGTAGGTGTCTGTGCTCACACATGGTTTTGCATATATGTGTTTGTGCATGTGTGCAATGTGTGTGTGTATGCTTGTGATGGGGACCTTGAGATATTCATCCAGTTGTAGTACACCGCCATTAGGCCTTCACTACAGCGGGGCAAACAGACACATCCTCTGCATAGGAATGAGAGAGGAGTGTCAGTAACAGGAGGCTGTGCTGCTCAGGGAGAGGGGCGCTGTGGTCCCATTCACCCAGTCCCACTCAGGGGCACTACCTGTCCCACATGCCCGTGCTGTGAGTGACACAATGTGCTGGTGATCACAGTCAAACAGCAAAGCCGACAGGAAACAGGGACAAACATTCAGAAAAAATTACGTGGAATGGACCGGCCATCTTTTTTTATTACAACACATAGTAATGTAATGTAATAGTAATAAAATGATATAGCCACATGTGGGCTTCATTCCTGGAGTTCTTTATAAAGGTAGGTTTATGCTGAACTTGCCAAAAGTGGCCTCACAGGTTTCAGGGGAAGCATAACCCATTTATGGTATGTTCTTTTAAGAAATACATTCTTCTGTGTAGTAAGAATAATTCCACCTAATGCACAACATTGGGTTTTATGGTTATAAAACCATACCAGGTTTCCAACATCAGCTCTGTAGTATCTAACAATTCAATAATCTCTCATGGACACTCATCCCTGAAGGAGTGTTTGGTTTTTCACTTGCACTAAAAACCATACAATAAAGGGTACATTTCATGCTCCCATGTCCTAGAATGTCCAGGGAAAGGCAGGGTGACAGTTAATGTCATGTGCTATCAGTGAGTCATCGATCTGGAGCAATAAAGCTGTTTGGCAATTGAGTGCAAGGTCACTGGTTCATGAGTCTATGATTGAGCCAGCTCATGGCTGTTTACAATGTTTGCTTACCTAGGTGTGAATAGTTCACGATTCAGTATAGACAACAGGTAGCCTCTCTATCCAGCTTTGGCAAGGGAGTGTCAGTACATAGCCAAAATAGTTCCCTGGTCAATAGACAAAATCATAACAGAAGCTTCAGGAAGCTGCTGGAACTTATTCCTGTTACGCTGAGCACTGAGAGAGTCAGATCAAAAACAGCGGTGATCCAAAGGAACGGAGTCACTGACCTGGAGCGCCGCGAAGCATCTCCACTCGTCTTAAATGTAAAAATTAAAGCTGAAATTGCCCCTTGACTTCACACACAGATATGTCACAAAACTAAAAGCAGCCATTGAACTGGCCTCTTGAGACACATCTTAAGCCTCTGTAGGCAAGTCCTCTCTTTTGTTTGTGCACACAGTGGTAAAGCATGCAGGCAATGCCACAGAGGCATCCTCCTCCAACACAGCATGACATTGCTTTTTCCAGCTCTTTGAGCAGAAGCCAAGAGGGGAGAGAAGAGATCGATTTCTCCAGGTGGGGAATAACTTTGAAACATGTGCATGCACACGAGCATGCCTGCCAGACCACACACACACACACACACACACACACACACACGGCAAAAGACAGAAAATTCGAAATGACTGCCAGCACAACGGCACACGACATGAACAAATAACCTGCCGGCCCTGAAAAGAGAGGCACACAAGAGGATGAACAGGCAGCTGCAGTGGGGACAGGAATGGCACAGCACTGACCCCGGGTCAGCTAGGTCAGGGGGATTAGACCCAGAGCATGATCCCATCAAAGGAACTTGTCGCCGGCACTGCGTCTTACCGCTGAGTGAGTGCGAGGAGGCCGACGGCACACTCGGGTGAGCTCTGATCCCCTTAACTGGCTCGGATGCAGCAGCCACTAAAGCGAATGGACACAGCGGCTATTTTCAAGACAGAAATCACTGATTCGGACAAGGTTTATAAATGGCTGGCACCAGCGATCATTCTCCATTAGAGCGGGTGAGAGCCCTGAGAGGGGGCCACTTTACCACTTGGGCGTGAGGAGAGCAACCTCGACCCACAATGCTCTGGGTGACAGATGAGTGCTGAATGTGTTGTGACAGCAGCTAATCAGGGCTGTCTGTTTTCTGTGTGTGTGTGTGTGTGTTTGATCATAACTGTGCTTGTGTGCATGCTTATATTCAAGACTACATGACTGCTTGTGTGTACTATATGTGCTTGAAAGCATATGAGTTTGTACATGTGTAAATGTAAGTATACGCACTGCCCATCCTTACCGATTCCGGAATGAGCTGATAGCCATCAACACTGACATCGGGGAGAGATTCCTCTGTAGCATTGGAGGGCTCTGACTGCCTGAGCCACGACACTGCAGAAGATCTTCCACAGTAATTTCAGAACAGTCACTGGCATCAGAGCAGTTGCCAAGAGAATCCCCCTCCCCCAGACACTGATGCTTCAAATGACATTTGAAGTCCCCTGGTAAATGCACAATACCAGGGGACAACACAATAGAAAATACAAACTAGGAACCAGAGAGCTACCATTATTGGAATGGTTAGGCTCAGTAAAAGCAGTGTTAGAATGAATGCAATACCTGGCAATCCTACCAAATTGAACTGTATCAGATTCTCAGGTTCCACTGTAATAATTCATCAATGAAAGAGGCTGCTGTGATTCTCGAATGTCAGCTAACTACAGATCGTTTGTCCCCCTTTCGGTTCTATGTACAGGGAAAGGACAGCTTCATGTGAATGAAGGAGAGAATGAGTCCAGTCGAGCAATTCTGCATCTGCTGTAGAACTGGCACAACTTAATTCTTACCCAGCCCCAATGCAACTATTCTAGGCAGCTGAGACAGAGAGATCGGTGCTAACTCACTTATCGCCTTCTGCCTCCGAGCCAACACGACTTGGCACGCCACCAACCCCAGCCCCACCCCTTCCACAGGTGTCATGAGTTTCAATCTCCAAGCACACCCATAGAGATTATACGGCCCTTACGCCCCCTTCCGAGCAGCCTACCCTGGGGGGCAGCCCCTAAGGTACTGGCAACACCATCGTGGCGCACTGCGTTAATGCCATCCTGTGTTTCGCAGACACTTTGTGACAGTTACAGGCATTTTGTAAGAACAGTGGGTGTTAGGTAGGTGTTGACTGCAACCCCGCACATAATAAACAAAAGTTTCTACTTTCCGCATCGTCACAACAAAAACCGTGTCGCTTTTTCCTTTTTTTTTTTTTTTTTTACATCACTTGCCATTTTTTTTGTCAACAGCAGCCACAAAACAGCACGCAAGCCATCTGGAAGCGGTGCAATGTATATTACTGCAGCAAACAGCTCTTCGGGAAACAGCGGGTTGTTGCAGAAGAAATGTAGATCGATGGTTGCATTCTGCTGTGGTAGTGTTTTTTTCTCTCTCTCTCAACATAACACTGGAAATATTCCTTCCAAGGACTTCCAAAGCAAATGAATTATAGCACTGACGGCTTGTTGGCTGCATGTAAAAACAGGAACATCTGACAAATCAATCAGTCTGTATGTCGTACAGTGTCTGCTCACCCTTTATTGATTGATTCCCTGGAAGAGAAAAGCTGGTATAAATAGACTGAGCCAAAAATACCCTTCTTAAACATTCAACGGAGACCTTAAAGGGGAGTGGGCCATATGCGTTAAAGTACATCCTGTACTTTTTAAATTACCTGAGAAGCTCATCATCTGGGCTGTCCCATAGGTGAGTTTGATGTATTTAGGGGAAGTGTGCATGTAACCGATAGCTACTGTGCACTGTGTGTGATGTGTTCTGGTTAGTACTGTTTAGATTCAGATTTTTACGTTTAAAACATTGAGAGGCGTGAAAGACGACGCTGAAATATCAGGTGGTCACGTCCAAATCAAACCAGGAAGGGTGCACCTGAAATCAGGCATGGATTTTTTCCTTCATTCTGACTTGGCTCAGTTAAAGATCGATCGGTAAGGCTTCACCATCATGCCTTGGCAGCAGTGCTGACCTGAGCTCTTCAAATGCGAGGGGGAAAAATAACACAAGGCTATTAGGCTATTAATAGCCCCTGGTAGTGTAGTAATCCGAACAGCAGGTGGGGTGGGGCGTCGGAATGCCAGAACTAATTCGGCTGAAATGTCCACATAAAGGGGCGTTCTGAATGTGCAGCCCCACCAGCGCAGTGCATACGGAGAGGTACAGTGAGACATCAAGGAACGAACCATTCCAATCTGTGAAACATCTGGGTTTTTTCTGTGACTTTTTCAGCTATAATTCAAATCAAGCCCTGGTCTGGCTACTGGCATCTGCAAAACTGGTGCCATGATCGAAGATTTGTATTAACATATTAGAGGGACTAAAACGCTCACGCTAATGGCTACTTGAAACTGCATCTGCGCGTTTTAAATTTGTAATTACTACAGCACAGAGTTTTGATTTACTTTGATGCTTAGTGTCTTGCTGTGTTTTTCTTCTCACTGACTTATACTCTGAATTATCGCACAATACAGAGACTCTCTTTAAAAGCAAAGCAATGACTGAAAAAGAATTAATGAACTGAGGAACTCCCACATACATGTTAGCCAGGCAGCACACACACACATACGCACACATGCACTTTGGAAGGCAGGGCTGTGAAAATGTCATTATGCCTCCCACTGTCTTCCATTCTAACTGGCAATGGCCTTCAACGCCCCCGGGTTCCTCTTCCTGTCTTTCTGCATAACTCTTCATTAGGGAGTCCTTCTGGCCTCAGACACCTGTTAATGAAGGCCTGCCTCACCCTGTACTCACTAAGTGAATTCATTTAGTTGGCTTTTTTTGGAACAGAGGGGATAGATTGGGTATAATTTATCATTTCTGTTCCTAAACTGTTATGCTCCTCACAGTCCCAATCATTTCAATATTCTTTTCAGTAACAACCTTCTGTCAGCTGGCCAGAACATTTTTTTTCCTGTTCTTCCCAAACCATCCCATTTGCAAAAAAAAGGTAAAAAAAAACATTCCTGTGATGAAAGTCAAATGTTAGTTGGAAACTGCACACTGTTCAAGAGACAAATTAGCATTTCCAGGAGAGAAAGAGGGGGAAAATGAGGCAAATGCATAACTTTTAGAGACAATCTGTGAAGTAAATATGAGAACTAGTATGATTTTGAAAATAGCAGATTCAGCATATTTCAGTATATTTTATTCAGGACAATTTTGCTTTCCATGCAAGTGAAAAGGTCATAGGTTACTCTACTGTCATGAAACCAATTACCACAGCATTCTATTTTTCTATTCAAAATCAGGCACATAATTTTACTGGGCACAGCACGAACAATTCACTCTACTGCAAATTAATGCATAAGGCAGAACTTGTAATAGAAAATACCATCATGTCAAACCTTTTAAATTGAAAAGAGGCATTTGCTGCAAAGGCCCTTGAAGTTTTGCACTTGCAATTAAGCACTGAAAATGCATTGCTAAGCAAGCTGGAAGTTCTCCAAATAACAATTTCACTTCCAATACAATTGCATGCTATACAATCAAACCTTTCGTGTTCATGCAAGCTTTTATGCCAAACAGAGATTATTCTCCTTGGTGTAAAAAGAAGCATTAACCCCTTCAACCCTGGCATTTATATAGATATGCAAAATGTCTTTTAAGGTCTACTGGACTCATTTGTGGGAAAATGTCATCTCACCTTCGAGTTCTAACCAAAGTGTTTATGCAGATGATTTTGTTATATGAAAAACACTTTGCTGATGCATGATGATGTAATCAATCCAGACACACCCACTTCCTTTTTGGTAATATTTGCATTAATTAAATTGATAGTTGCCATTGGTCAAGCAGCGGTTTTGGTGGAAAAAAACAGATACAGAAATCATTTGGCTCGGAGCAGGCATAACCTATTGATAAAACAGAAATAAACTGGATAAACAAATAAAGCTTCAGCAGTTCAGAACATCACTGCTTACTACAGTATATGTGTGAGGAATATGCCCAGGATATCACTGGTCTATGCACTTAACACTCAAGAAATATTGAAAAACTGTAGTGTTGGGCTATGAACAAAGTCCTGCCTTTCAATGAATGTGTAATTAAAAATGTTGCTCTAGTAGAAGTAAATCTCCAAATGTGCCAATGGGATACAGAAAGTGTACAATAGGAATGATAAGTTTTGCAAGTAGGCTCTCGAACCGTTGGCCCGCTATGCAAATGAATGCAATTAGGTGTGAGAGAGTCCAGGGCATCACACTTGCTCATGCAGTATGTAGTACACCCCCCCCCCACTCACATTTCTGACAGCTGGTAAAATAACCAACAGGTTTAATCAACCACACACCGATCTGTATTGCTTTCAGAGCAAGCTTAGTGCAGAAGCCTCAATGGGGACCAACAAGGACAGAGCCCTCTCACTTGCGGCGGGAGGACCCCAATCAACCTGTCATAGGAGTCAGCTCCATGACCAACAACTGGACCCGCAGAAAGTTAATGCACTGCCCACTTGTCATTAATCACCAAGGCACCATTAAAGGAAAACTATCCCCATTAAAGTGCAATGTACAACCCATGCTGCCCAAGAGTCATTACTCTACATTGGTGATTAGTACAGCGTGATCAATAAATAGAACCTCCAATAACTCAAAATTCTGCCATTCCATTAAGGATGCAGTCAGAGAACACAAAATGACATATCATGCATACAATCAACAGCATTGTTGAAGCTTGCCAATACTGGGGAGAAAGAACACCAACACGCTTGCAGTGCGTGCAGATCTTGAAATTGCATCAAATCTCGTTAAGCTAGACTTTTATTATAGGGCTGATCATCAATGCAGCAGTCACTGCCATAACCAATATTACTCCCTATCAAACAAATATTATTCCCTATTTTTTCATACATGTTCCCCATGCCATCAGCTAGTTTCAGTGTTTAAGAAAGCCTATTTTAGCAAAGCTGTGAAGACATCATTCAGAATGATTACTGCAGTCATTTGTAAGTAATATTAAACACAGTTTCCTTCTAGTTGTAATTCAATTAGGTTTCATCATGTTTTAAATGGTTGCTCACTGAAAACTATAAAGACATACAATTCTTTTGTAAATTCTCACCAAAGAGTATGTAAGAAGTGGGAGTGTCTGGACAGAATCATCTGGCATTTTTCCTAATTCAGTCGTACTATACAATTTAGCACATATTTGTTCCATATTTGAAAAACCGGCATCAAGAGCAAGACCTGATTGTATTTCCAGCTTTAGAACTGTTCCCACAATGGGGGAACTGATTAACATGAATGCATATTTCCACTAATGTGAGCCCCCCCCCTCCCCATTCCCTATTCATCATTTACATAAGATGATTTTAGACTGAATAAAAACCATTTGATGGACACATTCTTATTGAAGTTTCACTTATTCACAATAGCTGGAAAAGAGGCTGTTATATTCATTTGATATCATCCGCCATTATAGAAAACTGAACCAAAGTACCAAATAAAACCACCAACCTCCTCCTAGCCTGAGGGAAGAAACCAGCTTAATGCTGGCTGAACACAAATATAGAGTGAGAAAACATCTTCTGCCTGGATGGTGCCATTTTCAGAATTAAATTTCATATGTGACACACGGTAACTTAAACCCTCTTGTTTCCCTGGAGGTAGTAAAGCTTTATACAGACTCTGATTAGCCCTGGAAAGTACACAATATGCTGCCTATACTGAGGGCCAGTGTGCCACTGTCTATATTCAGCACCCATCTACGACTGCAGGTTGCCTTATACTCTGCACCCACCTACACGCCCTATACGCTACACACATCAATCACTGCATGTGCATGTAAGATGCATGCATTGCTGATTACAAGTTGCAGCTGGGACTGGTACAGTATACAGAGCAGGCTTCATCATACCAACTACACTGGAGAGAGAGAGAAGGACAGAGAAAGGAAGAGAGGAAACGGAGAGGGAGAAGACGAGGAGAACAGGAGAGATAAGGAGAGCAGTAAAAGAGAAATAGAGACTGATGAAGATGCAGAGGAGAGAGAGTGAGGAACAGAAGGGACTGCCTTGCTGTGCTGCTGAAACCCAAAGCACCTATCCACCCTGGCCGCCCACTGAACGTTCACCAGAGAGAAGTCTCAGTATCGATCTCTTATCTCACTCACTCTCACACACACACTTCCCAGGAGAAGACTGGATGTAAAAAAGGTCGCTTACCTTCTTGTCGTCTTTGTGGGCACCTGACACGATGCTGTCCTTGCCGTGGCTGTCGCCGGCGGTCCCGCTCTGTCCGGGCGACCCGGCCCGGGTCTCGGCCTGGGGGGGGCGGGGGAGGAGCTCCGGCGCGGGCTGCTGCTGCTGCTGCTGCTGCTGCTGCGGCTGAACGGCTCCCTGCACTTCCAGCTCCATCTTCCCCTGCGCCGCCGCCGAGTCGCCAGACCAGAGACACACAGGCAAGGCCACAAATGAGCCCAGCGCTTTTCCCAGACTCACGCTCTTAATGAACAGACACACAGGAGGCCCAGGCAAGAATGCTAACACAGTGTGAGGCTGGATATGAACAAATGCACGAAAGTGCACACGCACGCACGCGCACACACACACACACACCCCACATACATAGTCTCTGAAAATGTATTTATTGTAACATTGTATGGCTGTTAAAACCATTTATGATGAAGGTCCTTTAGAAAAGGAATAAAACAGGAAAAAACTGAAAATTGTGCTATTGTGAAACAATTTACAAACAAAACAAAGGAAAAAGGTCTCTGGCGTAATGCATCTGATTAACATCCTAATCCATTTTGAGGCTCTGATATTAAAATTTTTCAGAAGAACATAAAATGTTCTTATACAAAGTTATCAGTGGACTCTCTAGATCTACCTGATACAGTACACTGGTAATAATGTGATGTCCAAAGCTTCTGATGCCAAAACAAAACTGAAGCCCCTGTGTACAGTAGCTCTGCCCTACTCTGAAATTCCAAAAAAACATGAGTGTAAGGAGAGTGTAAAGGCTATGTCACAAACATTCTTGAATTTTTACACTCTCTTGAAACAGTTATCATACTTGCATAATAATTCAACACTTTTTAAACCTAAATGGGCAGTTCTTCCCTCCATGTTTACTTGTACTCTTTCTGACAGCTGTTAAAGAGCTTATAAAAGTCAAGTGTCTCTCTACACTCTAGGCAAAGAGTGATCCCATTCTATAGTGGTTTAATCCCACTGTCGTCCTTGAGAGGAATACCACCAGCTCCGCTCCCCCCCCCCAACGCTGGTTAATCCTGTTTGTAATGAAAAGGCTTCAATATGGGTGTGACCGCACCCAGGGTGACATCTCCATTCCTTGGAGTTCTATCTGAGCATGTGGGTGAACCCAGGGACAAACAGGTCATGGCCAGGCAAAGAGCAGGTGTAAAAGAATATGAATGAGGCCAGTGTCATGGCTGATTCAGCGCAAAGCTGGGTGGTACAGGATTACTGTATTCTTAATTGTTGCTCATATTACCCAACATTGTTCACACTTATCTAAATAACAATAAAGCATTATTCTGTTTAATCCGTGAGTACAAACTTCTATTTTCTTTGATTATTGTGCTATGCTCGTAATGGGAACAGCTCAGCAAAGATCTAAACTGACAGCATTCTGGTAAAAACTCCTTCCTTCACAACACTGCCAAACTGCCTCCTGAATTTGCAGCAAGTCATGACCCCGGCCCTGTGGAGCCAGGGATGCTTCTCGCCTCTTTCCAATCTGACATTTGCAGCACGCAACTTAACTCATATGCCATTTCAGTAGATTACTTCAGCCAACGTTCTCGTTAATCAGAGCCTGCAGATAAAGACGTGTAAAATGTGTGCTGGAATGTGCCTCTCCTAGGGGTGTAGATCTACTGTAATGGCACAGCCATTTGATTGGTGAATTAGTTTTGGGTCATTGCTGTGCATGTAGCAGACGATGAATGAGGAGTTCACGGTCCCAATTTTGTGCTCTCAGTGAGAGGAATGAAACCCCCTTGGCAGTAAGCCTGAGGCACAGTGAATGTCCTGAAACCATTTCAAGTGAAATTACGATCAATACCTCTGTGTGCTTCCTGGTGTTTTTATATGTTTTTAGACAAAAATGGAACCATGCAGCCTCTGTTGTAGGTCAATGATTCAGAGAACCCATTAATCAAGAGGGTCGTTAGGGCCACAGCTTGTAACCAGAGGACTGCAGGTTTGATTCCCAACAAATACATTATATACTACCTACATAATACCCAGTAAGCCATGCAAGAGGAATCCTAAGACATCCTTTCAGAATGGCTTTAGGCACAGCTTCTTTTCTTTGCCTATGGACCTAACTGTCATGGCGAAGAGCAGAGGTCCACTTCCGACAAATATTCCATCATGAATTGCTTTGATTGGCTCAGATATGTTCATCACTAATGAAGCAGCTTGACTTTAGCTTGTTTACCAAGTTACCACACCCTGGTACACCCACACCCTGCATGCAATAATTTTTAGAATTCAGGTCTTTCCAACCCAAAATGGTTTACAATGTATGCACTCAATGCTATGCATCCAACGTATGCAATTTTACATGCATCTGCATGAAATGAATAACCTAGGAAGTTTCAGATCCCTAATCTCTCATCGCGTTTCTTTAAAATGGTAAAAGGTTTGATACTGTGTGACTCATTAAGAGCAGTAAGAATAAATGCACAGGCATAACTATGCATTTGCAGAGGCTTCAGCATGTGCTCATTCTTTACCAGAGAAAAAGCCCAATCAACAGTACATTTTTTGAATGTTTCAAAAACAAAAAAATCTATAGTAGTTGGATACTTTTCACCTCTTGTTTCTGTTACGATCTCACATGAAACACAACAGCTGAAGACTGTCCAGATGCCTTCTGAGACAATTGCTTTAAAATCTTTACTTGACCAACAGAACCTTTGAATCATTGCCAAAAACAGTCATGGTAGATATACTTTTGGCTCATGAGATACAGAGTACCCATGAAACTGCTGTCAGAGGACAGAGCACCGGCACTCTTAAACTGCTCAAAACCATTTCAACCCAAAACCATGGCATGCTCAAAACCATGGCACTTCAGTAGTAAAAAGTAAAAAAAAAGCCCAGGAGTAAAATCCAAATGCTGAAAATCACACCATGGCAAGTCTGTTGGTCACTACAAAATATTTATCAACATTGGTTTTCATTTTCTGTGTAGATATTTAAATGAATACATGTGTAAAGACTCATTAACTTATTTATAAATATATGTATACAATTTTGAACCCTCCAGCAATTTGGAAATTATGGGACAAAGGGGGAAACCACCTTTCTGACTAGCAAAACACATTCTCCTGTCTATCCCATTTTAAAAAAATGGAAAAGGAGGTACTTATTGTGGGGGTGCATTTGTCCATTCTATCCCATGTACGCATTGTGCATGAGACACAGTGCTAATATCCTATGGAGGACTGCCCTCTGTGTATGCAACACAAGCTGTGCTGAAAGTCTGACACCACACTCATACATGTCAAGATAAAAATGATAAAGTCAGCAAAATAACGCAGCACAGTTTTACCAGAAAACCAACGTCAGCTAATAATTACTGCAATACTTCAAAGTTAATCTAAACATGTTTCAAACAATTTTCACACAAGAACAGAATGGTAATTCCATGTGAGGTTAACACTGACTTGGCATGAATATAAAAATTCATAAAAACGTTACATACGTGACAAAAGTCCAATGTTAAGTACAGATTGCTCTTACAGTTTTCAGAAAGAGGAGAGAGCCAGGAAATTCATAATTAAATGACATTATGAGAATATAAGCTGACGTTATTGAATGGGTCAGCCACCTACTAATTGCATATAAAAATTAAAGCAACCAATTTTTATCTGCTCTAAAAAAAAAACTCACTGTATCATGCAAACGTCAAATTATATATTGAAGATGATAAAATTGTGGGTATTTTACGGAAGATCTAACTTTTTCTTTTAAACTCTCCTAGACAACAATTGATTCAAAAAGCATTTTAGGATGATGTCAACATTAAATAAATTGGATATCCTATCGACAATAACTTTGTGTTAAATCAAAAAGGGACTTCGGACTGATTTATCATTATAATTCATTAAATGGAGACGGTGTAACGTGGATTTTATAGTGGTATTTGTACAGCAGATCGAAAACTTCTGAAGACCCGGGGGTCCTCAACCATCAACGGCAGCACTCAGCGTGCCGTTGCCTGCGGCTCTTTTGAGAACAAGTGTTACTGTAACAATGACTTATCAACAAATGGATTACGACAAACTAATGCCGCTACTTCACCTCAAAACAAAAGTTATGTGAAACATACTGATCTGTGACTTCACTGAGGACGCAGTCGTCAGATCTACGATTGCAAATGGAACTTGCCTCTCTACACTATGTTGAGCAGTGATGGTTCTGCTGGAGCGAGATATACTTACAATATATATTTTTTTAAATGTCAATGTCCGATTTTCAGAAATAAAACTCAAATTTTGTGGGCCACAATTACTCAACGCCTCATCGGAGGAACACACCCACACTCCCGACTTCATCTAAACAATATTGTTCAGCTATCACTGGATTATTCTTACTTTTGAAATATTTGCTGGCATATATTTTGCCACGAGAGCGTGTTTGATTGATTGTCCCACTTGCAGCCAAATAATTGGAGCCACGTGAAACAAATAATTAAGATGGTTACGTTCTCGGTCTATACACACACTGTCACGCACGCAAAGTTATGTAACATTTAGTGTCAATTTGCAGTCGTTTGCAACTGGGTTACCAAATGCAAACATATGGACAATAATTGCTAATTTTCAATGATAGCTAGCACAACATCTGCACGTTTACAACGTGGAATATAGGAAACGTTCTGGCTCACGACATCCTGAAAAAAACAATAGCTAGCTAGCAGGCTTTATTCTTGAAAGAGGCTTCCAACAGTGAATTTAAGACAACACTTTAGTAACAGTAGCAGTTATCTGCAGTAACGTTATCTAGCTGGCTATCTAAACGAATTATTCAGATGAGCAGCTATGTCAGCTGCGACCAGAGGCGCATATTAAATAATTAACTGAAAATGCAATGGAAAACATGATTCTATGTGTAACTGCAACTGTGCCTGGCTACTCCATTATGTCAGAGCAGGTATACTCAGGTAATTTAGTAAAACGTTAAAACAAAACGTATAAATCCACACTGAAGCTTTTTACTGTATTGAAACAAGTAGCTTGCTACAAAATAACGGTAAAGGTGTACCTTGCAGTTCAGCGTTCCAGTTTACGTTACAGTCTGCAACATAGTCAATTAAAAGGACAATGTGGTGGTTGCTACATATTAGCTACTCATCCTTCGTTTTTATATGCATAGCCACGATGTAAAACCCAAAACCGCTTCAGACACAAAAAAGAAAAACCAGGAAAAGAGAGACGTAGCTTGCTGGCAATGAAGTTATCCTTCAAAACTCGGTCCACCAGGGCTTGCTAGTGGTTCCGCGGCTGACGAAACCACACGGCGCTCCACACAAACTCTGTCGATGTCACGGGAAGGCGTGGCTCTCGGCGCACTTCCCACCCCTTCTCCGCTCCCACTCTTTATCCGAACCGAGGTCGAGCCCAGATGCCACCGAGGTGAAGTAAGGGGAGGGACTAATATTGCTTAAAAGGTGACACGAGGTAATCAAATCGTACAGTGCGTGCAATGGCGCTTAGCTGAGTATAGTTATGCAGAGAAAAGAAATAATACAAAAGTACATTACAAAGCCTTACTGTACAAACGAGTATGCATGGTTTTAAAGGCTGGATTAGTCCAAATTTTTGTGTGTCCTGATTTGGCTACTGATTCTATAATTCCACAAAACAAAAACAATGGTTTATTTGGGAAAAAGAAATTAGAAATCATCACACGCACTATGACTTAAAAGCTTAACAACATAAACACTAAATAAAAATCAACAAGTACCTGCTAGTAGTAGGCCTATGTTATGCACAAATATTAGTAAGGCGCTAAATCACATTTTCCCCCTGATAATTACACCTGGTTGTAGCCTCTCTCTTGTCCAAAGACTAACCATACTGACTCAAAGGTTACTACCTCCCGCGATCACCTAATCAGGTCATTTATTGCGTCAGTCTAATCCCCAAAGTAAGGCAATTAACTTCCTGCATAATTGGTCTTTCTGTACGTTAGCACAATGCGGAGTGGGCGCCCACAGGTTTCTTTCGAGCTGTCTGTGGGATACGTCCCAAGATGTGCGTACCTTTCATTAGAAATACTTGAAAAAAAAAAAAACCTCGTGGGCACTGCTTTTGTTGGTGACATCATTTTGTTTGTTTAATGGAAAAACAGTACACCCGACGACAGAACAGCGCCGCCATTCATACGTAACATACACTCACACAAACAGTAAGACCCCACAAACTGTCAAAATAATACGCGAAAACGTGCGCGGGGTAATCTTTCCATGCAGCAATGAGAGTGGACGGACTTGAATTTCGTTAATCGCATCATTCTTATACTAAAGTTTCTTCTACACAGCCTCCTGGTAGTTCTTACGCGCGTTTTGTTCTAGCAGTCGATGACATTCGTCTCTGTGTAAGGTGTGGTCAACGTTCCCCTACCGCCAGGACATCAGGGTTGACTTTCTCTGACGATAAAGTGACCATACCTTCATACAGGTAGTTTGTTCAGTTCTTTAAATTCTCTTTTCAACAAACAAAAATAACGTTATTCATCTAAGTACCTACAAGGGCAAGCATTTCTGTGTCTTTCTTGTACAGAGGAACAAAACATACATTTGTGTATCATAGAATATCACATCTATTTGCTGTACAGTTGTTGTCCCTTCCAGAAAAAGAGAAAACAGCAAAAATTATGCAAGGAAATTACATACATTTTCTTCTGCTCTTCCATTGTTTTGCTGTACTTATTTTTGTGGGTCGCTCTGTAACATGAGCATGTGCTCCGTCTATCATGTCATCCAAACTCATGCCGCTTTTAAAGACAATCCAATAGATGGTGAGCATGTCATCAATCCCCTCATATCCTCGTGCCTACATCAAAACACACAAAACCATGTATAGTGCTTGTACACATACATATCACCTCTATTCCCACCTTTCTGTACCAACAACTAAGGACTATATGGAAGGTGCTTCTCATGACCTAACAGTGGCTCTTGACAGCTTGAAGACTAGTGTGATGGAAAATATGAATATAAATATACATAAAAATACAGTTACATGTACATGGAAATATACACAAACCCATACAGTACAGATGCAGATATAAGGGACAAGAAAGGTTTTCATGTATCTACAGTAATATTGATTTTGACATCATTTCAGTCCAGTCTCTTGGGCCACATAGCATTTTCTTACTCCCCTTCATTACAAAAATCACTAGCCTAAGATTATATGACATGTCATATAAACGATTTCAAAGATACTGATAAATTTTCCATATACAAGTACCAAGACAATCAAGAAACTTAAACCATACAGCTCGCTGGAATATTTGATGAAAGAACTTCTGTAATTA
This sequence comes from Megalops cyprinoides, assembly GCF_013368585.1. Taxonomy (NCBI): domain Eukaryota; kingdom Metazoa; phylum Chordata; class Actinopteri; order Elopiformes; family Megalopidae; genus Megalops; species Megalops cyprinoides. The sequence goes on from NC_050592.1 coordinate 23,719,000, forward strand.
AATGAAGCATTACCATGTTTGGCCTCCTCTTGCTCTTGCTGCAGACACGCTGGGTGAAAGTGCAGGCTGATTTACACTGTCTAATCATCCTCTCAATATCACACATTAATCTGTCAGCCTGATAGAGTACTGTACTGACACAAAGCACATTGACACACCAGGTTGAAATGTCTCTCTTTTTCTCTCTCTCTCTTGCTCACTCACACACACACACACACACACACACACACCTGGACACATGCTCTCTTACATCTGACCTAATGCACATGCATACACACAGAAACATGGTAAAAAGTAACAAGTTTTATCTCAGGTGCATATTGTATTTTAAAATTACTCATGGCTTGGATTTTCACAGTTAATCAATTTACTCTCAAACTCGTGAGGCATGTGAAAATGGTAATGTAATATAATACCTTGTACATTTTCCCTTCTGATTGTAGCCTTCTGAGTAAAGCCAAGCTATTGCAATTTATCTTCAATAATTTCCATACTCCAGACACAGCAAAAGATAAAATGTTTAAAGGCTTTTCAAAGATTAATTACAGATCTGAATCATGAATTTAAGAAAAACATTATATCCGCCTGCTTGCTTAAATATTAATATTTGAACCAAGGGAATCATCAGGATCTTTCAAATTCAATTCAGACAAAAATAATATTATGTCTGTTTTATTCAAATAAGCAAACAGCTACATTAGGTTTTTCTGCAGCAACAGCAATTGAAATTGTTCTAGACAGACACAAAAGAGCGGGAAACAGGACTTACATTCCCATGGTTTGAAGCAGCACAACTGAAGCCTCTCCCCACACGCCAAATTCTGAACGTCCATGGCCTCCTTTAAAGCCACCTCATAGGACCTCCTCAGAGAGGTGCTGAGATTTTTGGGCTGAGGACAAAAGAATCATCTTTATTTTTCCTCATCTTTTTCATCTTTTTCTCTCAAACCTACAGAAATGCTTGACGTCGCCTGCGGCTAATGGTTCTCATATCAGTAATTGAATCGGTTTGCCACTGGCACACAACCCAGGTGTGGCAGAACATCCCAGCCCTTTAAAGCACCTCAGGCTCAGGCTGGTTCCTTTAGTTCCTGATTGTGATTTTATGAAGAAAATAATGAACTTAAAAAATGGAATGGAAGAAACCTGCAAGCAGTCTAATTTCCCTGTTTCACATAAGATTGCTTTTTCACTCACATTCAGGTGAGTGGGGAGACCTTCCACTTTCTTTGACTCACTCATATTTGGAATGCACAGGTTTTAAAAGGATGCGCTCAGGGCACTGCTGGCCAGGGTAGCCAAAACACAGTGGGACAAGAGAAATGCCAGTTCACATATATCCACCCCCCAGCCCAAACCCAGCAACTCTCTAGTCTAGTCCAATCAAAGGGAACATGCTCTGAACACACCCTTGCAGCTGAAGCCTGGTAGAGCTCCACATTCTTTGCAAATGCCCAGAATCTTAAGCGAGGGCTTCCAAGGAACTCCACATGGCACCTCTCCACATGTCCATTGCTCCCATGCTGCACCTGCCCCTGAAGCTGGGTCTGGGCTTATAGCGGTGACAGCAAATATTAGAATAATCAGATTTACTACCTTAAGGTCACTATTCAATCACATGAACTCAAATGGTTGCTCATTTACAAAAAATGAAATTGACAAAACTGTTTTGCTCTTTGTCATCAATTGCCAATCAATCTGAGGGACATCTATATGAAGGACAAAATACAAAACAAGCAGATAATTCAACAAACAACTCCTTTAAAGACTGTCAGTCACTTAATATGAAAATTCACTTTTATCAAACTGCCTTATACTACATTTTCATGCTTGTATGTTGGATATAATCTTTCAAAAACAATTAAAAGGCACAGGAGATATTTTATGTGACATAACACTGGAAGTATTATTATTCTTCAGAGAATTGCCTCGTCTGAACTGAGGGAGAAAAACCTAAGCAAAGCCAAGCAGGACTGAAAGGTAGTAAAGGAAATATTAGTAGGAGCCTGGCTGGTCCTCTCAGCGAAGAACTGGTTCGAGATCAGGCACCGGCTCCGAACTGGCCCTCGAACTGCCTTGGTGGAAAGGGGGTATCAGAGACTGACTGGAAATGCTAAAGACAAACAACAGTGGTTGTAAAGACAATCAACATGCTGTGAATGGTAACTATGAACAGGGGGGCACACTGAAGCATTGCACATTGCCTGTCATCCTGACAGAGAGACAGACTGAAACAAAGACCACAGAGCCAAAAATCCTAATTGTGACAGATTAAGAATCAACCAATATGTATTAAAATTTGATATGCCCCTGGCTCCCTTTCAGTATACTAAAGGAGTAGGATCAAGTATTTTGATTGATTGGTTTAATTAGTCATTGGTCAGAAAGTATGATTAATTCACGAATTAATCCTTTATTAGAGGAGCCCATATTTAACACATTAGCCAGCATCAATCATCAAAGATAAAGCAGAGTGAAAACATGGTTAAGAAAAGTAGAAAAATATGAAGGGAAACATATCACCTTGATGGCTACTGATTTATAAACATGCCATACTGAAATACAACAATCAGTGACAAGACTTAAACTGCCAAACAAAATGGTTTTAATAAATGTCGAAGTATTTTTTTTTCCAGGAGCTGGAGCTTTCTTTCATTCTAATGACCAAACCACCATACTATGGTTTAGTGTAGCAGGCTAGCTAGCTGAATTTATCATTACATTATAAATTGGTATAACAGCTGAGCCAGCTTGCCAGTTAACGACTGGTAATCAAAGTTAAGATAATTAAATAGCATCTCTGGTCATTTTTTATTTAGTTAGCTATTTAACTTGCTAAAGACTTTTATTTTTAACAAGTAGGCCGCTAACGCAACTGTTAACTATGTAGTTAATACTAACGGTTAGCTAACCTTAGCTTGTGTAGGCCTACAGTTCAGATAGCCCGTGAACTGAACAGATAGCAAGCATTTTATTATACACACAATGTTTATTCGTATAAAACTAGAACAACGTTACATTAAATTAAACGTAAAAATTATTTGTCAAACTTTGAGAATGTACTTAATTTAGATTTATATTGAGTAATTTACAACGTACCAAAGTTGGAGACACCATCACGTGATGTAACTATTGCGCCACTTGTCGTGGTAACAATGAAGTGGCGCGATAGTTACATCACGTGACGGTGTCTCCAACTTTAGTACGTTGTGAATTACTCAATATAAATATAAAAAAAGACAGATATTATAGGAGAGAGGAGGAACAATGAGGTGAATCAATTTCATTTTTGTAGGTTTTCGGGATAGGTAATTGGGGTGGGGCCCAATGAAAAGCAAAGTTTATTCGTTTCGTTATACATTATATCTATATTATAAAGAATGTACAGTGGCAAATTATTTAATTAGGTTTGTGCCTAGACGAGTTTGTAGTTACTCTTGGTTTCCAATATTATGTGCTCATCTCTGTGGTTTTCAATTCGGGACCTGACAGGCGTACCCATTAAATTATGTTGCCTGTTGCTTTGTTGCTGTACATGTTTAAACATGTCAACACATTTAAATTCAATATTGTAGACAGAAGTTTTGTTTGATGGGCACTTTCGTCTGTCTACGCTGGTAGTGACGCTTACCTACCCATGTCACGTGATGGGTATGTTTTTCCGCCGGAAGAGGCGATGTGGAAGTGTATTTCCTGGTTTATGTCCGACAGAAGGCAGCAGTTTTCATCCTCATGGTGATCACAAACAATTAGCTAGCGATCTAACCCAGAGCGAATGAGCAGTTACCGAGGTCTTGATTATTCTGTCAGCCTCATGTGAGATGCCTGGCATGTCCTTGTTGTTTCCCTGTCGAAAATAACAGCCTTGACAGGTAAGTGTCAAAGTTGATGAACTAGCAGTCTGTTCTAGCTAGGTAGACAGCAAGACAGTTCGGTAGCTAGCTCGCTCTCTGTGCGACATCAGTTAGCTCTTAGCTTGCTACAGGTCTGTAGTTTGTCATTCTGTGTTTTGCTAACTGGCTATATTAGATAGCCAGTGTGGTTCACTTCGACACGACTAGCTGGCTAGACAGCCACTGTTATTGTTCTGTTCGAAGTTCCCAGGAAAAGAAGGCTTTAAGCTAGCCAGAGTAGCTCTTTTGTCTGTTTCTCAGGATGCAGGGCAGCTAAGCAGATGGCTAACGTTAGCTAGCTAGCGTTTTGTGCTAACAGTCCCCGAGACTGAGTTTATTTGTTTTCCTCCTTTACGTTCCTATATTTTACGTTACGTGACGTTTGTTTGTCACCTAGTTAGCCATGGATAGATTGCGATTAGCTAGCAGCAAATGAATTGTTCTTTAAATTGAATGGTAATTGATGGTTACTCCGATAAGCCTATATGTCTCTGGGTTGACTGTTAGCAAGTGTTGAATTAACTTTCGATGCCCTACTTTTAGTTTCGCTTTTTGGCAACCGATACTTTACTCAAGTTTGATTAAATTTGAAATAAGACGACTTGTTAGTATCTGTTGATATATTTGTCATCTGATTAGCTAACGTTAGCTACTTTAGGATCTGCAAAAGACTAGAAAGTCAAGCAAGCTAGTTATTTAGCTAGCGGCGAACATTTGCTTCCAACAAACTTATTTTCAGTTCAATGTTTTAACGGAATGCAGAATTAGATACAGGCAACTGTCATATTGTCAACATGTCACTTTAATCACGTAACGTTGCAAGAAAGGGGAAATGTTTTCATTTGGTCAATCAGTGATGTTGTCGGCAAGGTAACATTAAATACTGCATCACTTTGAGCAGTACGAAACTTGATCTTGGTGGACAGGGGGGTCATTCCATGTGAATTGTTATTCTTTCTGACCAGGAATTACTGTACGTATTGTTGCGAACAAGAATTACTTGGCTGTTTTGACAATTAATTAAAACAACCAATGTAACTAGCTGGTTAACGTTGTCGCCAACTTCAACATGCGACGGTGATGAAGGGGTCGCAGGAACCCAGAGTGTAACCCTCCCTTCCTGGTTTCCGTTACAAAATGTACCTCACAAGAATTGTAATTGAGTGAACTTATTAACTAGGTGCATCAGGGAAAACGGCGACACCGTGATCATGCAGTCTGGTATCAACCAGCTGGGACAGGAAGCTCATTTATGTTAGTCTTTAGAATGATAAGGCGCGGTAAAGCCAGGAGCTGTGGAAGAGAGAAGCAGGTGTCATTAACTGCAAACGGGAGTTGTTTACAGTGAGTTAGCCCCGTGAGTCAGCAGTATTTTTTTGAAGGCCGAATGTGGGATTCCCTGCTTTAATAAAAGATAATGAATGATGGTGCAATAAATATGAATTGTGAAGTCTTTTTTATGACGATTGTGACATGTTTATAATCTTAAGGTCTGTTTCTTTTTGGTCCTTTTATATTTCTTCTGATACTGACAGGAAAAAGCTGTCGCACTGAAGACTTAAAAAAAAAGTGAATGTGTACTCCTCTGGTGGCATATCTGTCCATCTCCTAGCTGTTTTCTTCCTTCCTATCAGAAGTCATCTTGAGTTGTGTGCACCAAGCAAGGAAACACCCTTAAGCAGGACAGGGAATTGGTTTCCAGCAGGAGCCCATTGACTTGAATAGCTTAAAAGTGTCTGCATAAAACCTCACACAAATGTCTCTTAGAATCCACATCACTTAGAACTCTGTGGTTTGGGAAGTGGAATATGATGTGGAAGAAACAAATGAGGGTGCCAAAGAAACAATGTGCAATAAGTATAGAAGGACTGGGGGGAGAGCACCTCTCAGGGGTTCTGTAAGTGAAAATGCACTTATATCTTATATTTCTGTACTTTTTTCCCTTTATTCTGATTGGGGCCAGTATTTTCCCGTTGATGTCTCGACGAGAGCTCTCTCTCTCTCCTGTGAACGCGCTCAGTAATGGGTGATATTATTGCTCAGAAAGGGAATATCTCGGAGCTGGCCCCTTTGTGCTGCTTTCACGTTCTATCCAAACTGTTTTTGGCATTTCAATTTTCGGCATGTCCCCAACTGTCACCTAACCAGGCTGCAAACTTTGTTTCTTGTCAGGGGGCTGTCTGTCCTAACTTAAATAACGGAGCACTTTTCTAGTATGTCTCAAAAGCCAATTTCAGCACCCTGCAAGATCAGGTGGAGATGCCTCTGGAATTTAAAGTGCTTGAATGGGGAGTCTTTTTGGCCTGGTGGATTTTATTGTCTAATTTAAGTTAAGGGTTTTTTTTTTTGAAGAAGGTACTTTTATATATACATTGCATTTTCATTTTGTTTTTCATTTTATTTTTGCGATTTGCAATGGTTAAAACCTACGTAGACGCAATTTTACACACACAGGTGTGTCATCAAACAAAGGTCACAGCTGAAATTCGCCCTTTGACCCTCCTGCAAAATATACAAGCATGCACAAATAAGGCCCTGCAAAACAAAGCAGTTTGGTCTGGTGATCTGCATGTAGGTGACCCAATTTCAGTGGTGGATGTGTTGCTGTCAAAGATGTTATTTTCATAAGAAGATACTGATCTCTGTCTGTGTCACACTGAAAGATCAGTTCCTGCCACATACAGTCCAGTGTTCAAGCTTGAGTGCTCTGGTCAGGTGGATGCCTATAAATGTTTGTTGCCATTGTCTGTGGGTTGAGATAAATTCTACACTGTACAGAAGTAAAGCCACGAGGTCCGAATGCTCATGAATATTTGTGATCAAAGAGATAGCCAGTGTCACTTCCTGAATGCCTTATCAGCCTTGGGAAAATAAGCAGAGTCGAGCAGCTCGTTACGATTAGAACCTTTGCAACGCAGCATTTCACTGATCTGCTTCCTGTGACCTCTGACCTCTTCCCAGCGTTGCCATGGAGCCCCTGGCCGTGGAGGACGACATCTGCATCCTGAGGCACGAGACGGCGTACTCCACCGCCGAGAGCCCGGTGTCCACGTGCGCCGGGGACGAGTCGGTGGCCTCCCACTTCGCCCTGGTCACCGCCTACGAGGACATCAAGAAGCGGCTCCGGGACGCAGAGAGGGAGAACACATTGTTGCGGAAGAGAGTCAAGCAGCTGGAAGACAAGGTGGGACGGGACACCTTCATTTCCACACATGTAAATCAGTTTGTTCAGCTGGAGGAAAAGGTGGGACGGGACACCTTCATTTCCATACATGTAAATCAATTTGTTCAGCTGGAGGATAAGGTGGTGCAGGACCCCTTCATTTCAACACATTTGAAGCAATTTTTAGTCTCCTCACAAGTACTGAAGCCTATTTACACATGTCAGCATTTTTCACGAGCACCAAGGATGTGCTGTAAAATATGTATGTACCTTACTATTACCCCATGTGAAAATGCTAGTGCATTTAACTAATGCTGACTTTTAGTTATGCCAGAAGACCAGGAACACGTGTTTGCCTGCTGTGACTCTAACAAAATGTCTGAGCCATTATTTTGTTTTGTTTTTACATGCATTTACATTATAATAGAACAAGAGATCATGGAACCTGTTTTTTTTTTCTTCATTATGATGCTGTTGTTGGTCTGTTCCTTGTTACGTGAGTGTGCTGTCTTTTTTTTAACATGGGGGGGGTCCTTATGTCTGTAGTTGTACATGCCTGAGGAGCCCACGTCAGAGGGACCCCAGTATGTGAACAAGGCTTTCAGCGCCTACCGGGGGATCTACATAGAGAAGAAAGACCTGCAGATGGAGCTCAACAAAGTGGTGCGTACAGTACAGCCGGACAGTAACGTTCTTGCAGCGTGCAGGCAACATGGTTTTTACTTTCTGTGTGCACTGCCCCTCAATAAATCGGTACATTCAGTATGCAGGGACAGCAGGTGTTTTCACCGGTCCAAGCTAATGCAGGACATTATGGTAACCTTTCTGCGACATCCAACAATGCGACAGCCACGTTGCTTCTCAGCAAATCTGTACCTGTGTTGTCAAAATATGGCAGGTTATTTTATGGCTTGGATACTTTCAAGAAATGTTTAGATGACAGCTTGCCATAGTTTCCATGAATGTTGGACCTCCATTTTAGATCATAAACTGGTAGAATGCAAAGTGGCTGGACACCAGGTGAGGGCAAAGACTAACTTGAATTTAATCATGCTTAGACTTAAACAATGATGTTAGAAGCTAAAATAATTTGTTCTAGAAGACATTGTAATTCCCTCTATAGATATGTTGGACAGGAGGAAATGGTCAGAGCTTTGCATCATTTGAGCATGCCTATGATAACAATGGAGGACACTTGAGAAATAACTTCTATTACTATGAATTAACTTCTATAATATACATCCACTGGGTGGCAGCAAAGACCTCTTGAAAATAGAAGAGAAAATCATATTGGTGGAGGAACTGTCAGTGTTTTCCGGGATTAGCTCAACACAAGAATTGCTAATCATGACGCAATATACAGAAAACTGCATATTATACAGTGCAGAAATGGTTTAGAACTGGATTCCAGACGTGTGTTGAATCCCATATAAACTGCTGTTGCACTATTGAACAAGGTACTTGACCTTGATTGCTTCAGTAAATGTCCAGCTGTATAAAAAGTAAATATATGCAATGTAAGCTGTGTCAGTTTGTTAAACAAATATGATGAAGCTTTGATCTATTTTCAGTGAAGCACCCTGGCTGTTTTGAATGTGTACTGAATGTGTGTGGTTGTTTTTGGCAAAATCATTTCACACATTTTGTGCTGTCCTCAGTTTATCTCTGGTCCCTGGTAGCTTGCAAAAATCAGCTGTAGATGGAGAGAAGCAAAGGAGAATTACAAACTGAATCTTAAATTTACATTTACATTTATTGTAATATGGCAGACGCTTTTATCCAAATTCTAAAAATGAGGGATTTCTCAGTTCTAAAAATTAGGGATTTCTCAGTTCTGTGTGGTTGCCTAGGTTCTGTTGAAAGGGGTGAGCAGGAAACAGATATACTTCGTTCTCAGTTCTAAAAATTAGGGATTTCTCAGTTCTGTGTGGTTGGCTAGGTTCTGTTGAAAGGGGTGAGCAGGAAACAGGAAACAGATATACTTGGAACAGGCTTCGCCGGTCTTATGACCATAGGTTTCTGTCAGTTTTACAAAAAATAGTTGGGTTGACTTTGTGACAGGAGCAATACTGAGCTCGCCTATATCTAATTATTTCTTGTTTACTGTGGCTCTCCCACAAACTCCTGCAGACGAGTTCCTGTTACATTCCTATATTTCACTCAAAGGCCTGTGTTTCGCTGTTGTATTTCCTCCATGCTGATTTTGGCAGAGGAGAGAGAAGACTGAGTCAGAGAAGATCCTGACCGAGCAGCTGCAGGCACGAGAGCTGGAGCTCCTGCAGCTACGGACAGAAGTGGAGACCAATCAAGGTACAGTACACCTGCCCCCGCCCCTGACTAACAATCAAGGCACAGCACAGCTGACCCTAACAGTCAAGGTGAGGTACATAGGGCCTCGTCCCATAGCCAACAGCATAAGTGCAGCACACACAAGCCACAAACACCTGCTACAGCGTGGTGTATATGGCATTCAACCGTGGGACACGCAAGCCCTGCTCCTTACCAAGGAACAGCACTCTCCTTCCTGTTACCAGTGAGTGTCCCTCAGGGGATGGGCGGCAGTGTAGCACACTGGTAAGGTCCAGGGCTTGTAACTGAAAGGCTCCTAGTTCGTTTCCTGCTAGGGCACTAACGCTGTACCCTTGGGAACGGTACGTAACCCAGAATTTCCTCAGTAAATATCCAGGTGTATGAATGGATTACATGTCAAAATTTTAACCTGTGTAAGTTCCTGTGTAAGTCACACTGGATAAGAGTGAATGCTAAATGACAGTAATCTGATGTCACATTACATGTATTAGTATTGTTTGTCCTTGGTGATGAAGCATAACCCAGCATTTTTGTGGTCTCTGCTTTGTGATGAAGAGTATGACTTGTTCTTTGTGTGGTTTGCCCTCAGTGATAAAAAGTATGAGCAATCTGCAGGACCACTGGGAAGCAGAGAAGGCAAACAGCGAGATGAAGATCCGTTCTTTGCAAGAGGAGCTGGATAAAGTGAAGAAGCTATACAGCCAGCTGCAGGAGAGGTGCAAGGTGCGTGTGTGTGTGCGCGCGTGTGTGTGTGTTCACTCTTGTTCACAGATGTGTTTAAAGATGGCTCTGCCCTAATGCACATAGTTTTCCTGATGAGTTCATGTCTTTTTTTTTTTCTTTTTTTTTTTAGGATGAACCTGACAAATATGTGACCGGCTGCAGTCAGAAGCAGGAAGCTGAACCCAGCACTGGGTATGTCCATTTTCACCATTTCCCATAATGCTGTGGTGTATAGATATAGATTTGACTGCTGTGCCTGAAGTGGCTTGAGTTACTCCAGCCCCAGTCTCACAGGAGAAGTCGAGAAGCAGATTTATCGCCCTTTCTCATCAAGCAGAGAATCGCTTTATATTCCTGTCAGTGGCCGTTTTGCTGTTTTTACTTGATAAAATGGTTCCAATTAACACATCTCTGTAAAACGCCCTAGGCCTCATTAATGGGAATAATTGTCTTCCTGCCTCCTCCAGCCATTACAGGCACAGTACTGAGGAGGGGAAAAAAAAAGTTTTTTTCTGCGGAGGGTGCAGAATGAGATTGTAGCCACTAGAGGACGCCAAAGGACCTCAAAAGCAGATAAATGTATCTGTTTCAACTTTTCACCACAGTATTTCTCAGCATGTTGTGAAATATCCCAGAAACATGCTCCTGAGAAGAACTGGGGGCCTGATAAGAGATAATGAAGCTCTTTAGAAGGAGCATGTGTACTGAAGATGCCAGGTTGCTTTACGCAATGGTACTACATCCAAACTTAAAAAGAGTTCAATGTTGAACTACCTTCAGCGTTTTTGAGGAGTGTACACTTGCATAGCAAAGAACGATTTGCGTGCAGAAAGCAAAGTGAAGGACAAACTTTGTGCACAAGATACGTTGTTTAATCTCAATCGTTTTTGCATGTGGTCTTTTTTCACACATCATTTCGTCAACTGGGAAAGGTGACAGCAATTGCCACTGTTTCATTTATTTTAGCGCAAAAGCATAGCGCTAGTGAGCTACAGGTCCCACTGTAGTGGGGGGGGGGGAGGGGGGGTGTGTGGACTTTATTTGAGGTTGTGTGTTCTGTCCCTTGCTTTGTCATTATGTCGCACAACCAGAGACGGTTCTGTGATGTGTGGTTATTGTCATTCCTGATTATATATTAAAAAGCGGCCTTCACCAGACTATTTTCGAGTTCATGTAACAACAGGAATGTAGAGTGTGTCCAAATGTGTGCTTGTGCGAGCGCGTCACTGTACGAAGGCTCACGGTTACCTGATGTTGCCGTGCTCAGCCTGTCCCAGCTGGCGTGAGCGTGGAAAGACGGAGAGGGACGCAGCACCCGCACCCACAAAGCAGTAAATGACAGTTCTGCACCCTCAGCGCGGCGGCAGCAGCAGCAGCAGCATCTCTGTAACAAGGAATTTCAGACACGCTGGCTGAACTTCAGCTGCAGCAGCGAAGGCATGTGTGAAAGTAACCGCATGTGTTCACGTTGCATTCGTATGACGGAAGCGGTGTCATACGATGTGCTGCTGAGGCCTGCACTTGTGTGCTGGTGTTACAGGGTAAAATTAAAAAAACATCAAACGTTGTGTCTGAAATATTCAAACATGACCGAAGACATTTTAAAAAAAATTGATTTGCTCAGGTTTCCCTTTCAGGTTTATGTTGCTAAGCACAGACAATCTTCATATTGAATGTGTTGATTTTAGTGTCATTTACAGTGCAAAACAGTAAAATGCTATAATACATATGTAGTGGGATTTTTGTATTTTTCAGCATTTAAATAAATGATGTATAGTAGTATTTATGTTTAAAGAAAAATAAATATTAAAGGTAGGCCATTTTAAAAATGCACTCATCTTTTAATAAAGGAACTACTGAAGAATGAGTCTATGGAATTTGCCACACTGAAGATTGTTGTGTCATATAAAATATTCACGCATAGATTCAGTGATTTTTTTTTTTCTCACTTGAACCAGTTTTTGATCAGGTCTTTTAAAAAGGTCTTTAAATCTGTTTTTTTTTCCTGACATAATCACTTTTAAAGCAACCAGTGAAATGTCCAATGAATGGGAGTAATGCTAAAGTTTTAGTCTTGTGGAGACCTATCTGATTAGGCCAGGTCTGGCACACTCCTTCCCTGAAGTAGACTAACTGATGCTGTCTGCTGTTACTAGTGTGGGCATCTTTTAATGCACTGTGTATGAAGTCCATACACTAGTACAGCAGTGACTGTGAGACAGGTTGCTGGTTTCACACAGAGTCAGTAGAAGGAATCCGATGATACATCGAGGAAACCCATTTCAGAGGAGGCAGAAACCCGTAATTTGTTTGTGTGTGCACGCGTGCGCATGCACATACATTTGTGTGTGTGCATGTGCACCCATGTGTCTAATCCGCCGTGTGGGCTGGAGACATCAGAACCTCGTCGTTGCTGAAGTGCCGAACACAGTGACTCACAGCTGTCACCCCCTCCCCCTGTCAGTTTTGAAGCCGTTGTGTCCCCCCCACCCATAGGAGGAAGCGTGACTCAGACCACTCAGATGGACGACCCTGCTGCAGTACTGGCGAAGTTCACGCTCCGTATGGTGTGCGCTCACTTTGTGCCACGAGACCTTAATGTTCCAGGATCGGTGCTCTCTAAAATCCCCTGCAGAACATGGTCCCTGTGTCCCCTCCACACTCATGTGCAGTGTTATGATCAAAAAAGAAGTTTTTATTTTTGAAATTTGTGTGCTGAGTTTTTATTTGAGTTTTTGTTTTAATGTAAGTAGTAGAATTTAATACAAGCTAGCTGACGACATACTTCTTACAAGAACATCTATACACATTATCCACATAGCTTAAACATATAGTGTATAAGTTGTTTTACCGTGCTGCAGCTTCAAATTGTGTTTCATTTTTGAGGTGCCGAGCTCAGTGGCAAGCTAATGCTGGATAAACTGCAGTGAAAACTGAAACTGAAAGAACTGTTAGCCAAGAGTTTCCCACAGTACTCTGGTGAATATTGTGCACTCAAGCATTGACGATCATTACAAAATGCTAGTCTTGCTCATTGTGACTGAAGAAATCTTGTTTCAAAGCTGGTACATTCAATATATTCAAATTGGATGCATCTTAAGAATGATATTTGGTGAGCTCTGACTTATTTAATGAAAATAACTTCTTTTTCCCGGTCAGTTCCTCTAACCAAACAATGAAGAAAAAACAGAAGCAAAAAGCATTTTCGTCTTCATTAACAGAAGCAGTAGCAGTATGTGGAGACATCCCAACAGAATTTGACTCATTTTATGGCCACACATTTGCACATTACAGAATAAAGAGCATGCCATTTTCTTAACCTGCTGCACGCTGCATAGCTAAATGCATGTTTGAGCCCCCTCTCTGAAGGGAGAGTTCTCCAGTGAAAAGTCAGCGTGTAAATGATGTTGCTGATATTGTTGGTGCCTCTCTGAACACTCCTCCACAGTTCCATACCTCCAAACACCACGCTCCATAAGTGAGCCGCTCAGAATTCACCGATGTGTTAATTAGACCCTCTCTGTCTTTCCCCTTGTGTTCAGAGCCTCTCAGAGAGGGGTGGGGGGACGTTGTCTACTAAAGGAGATTAACATATTCCCACTGAGTATGTAACATACTGCTGAGCGCACTTTCATTTGCCGGATTCAAACTGTACCTCAGAGAGAAGTACAGAATCACCACATGATCCAATGTATACAGCTTTAGTAATTCCTTTCTTATTGTATGAATTTCGGTGTGGGATGCGGGGTTTTTAAAATATGTTTTGTTTTTGCCCATTCTAAAGAAGTGCATTTCAGGATAATATTAAGTGAAACATTGAGATTGGGCCTCACATTGTCATTTATAAAAAGAGACAGACAAGAGGGAGTGTGGAACACATTTATGTTAAGCCGTAGTTTAAACTGCAAGATGACAGTTGGTTTTGGTGGGATTTTAACTCTGAACTCTACCCCCACATCACTTTTCACTTAATGGATTATTTCAACATGAAATGAGCCAAATGGGCGGAACTTTCATGTGCCCTCAATGACTTACTCAGCAGCCAGTCATATTTCTTGGTTTAGAGAGAAGGGTCATGATTGGTTCATACAACTTGGTGATTGACAGTACAAGGGTGTGGTTGATGAAGATGACAGGTACAATTCTGAAAGCGGTGGAGTTGTGCAGTAATTAAGATTGTGTTTGGGTGGAGTTGGAAGGGGGTGTAGTAGGACTGTAATTATGATTTTGTGGGATGAAGTTCCGAGGGTTATGAAGGAAATGCACAGTAATTAAGGGGGCATGTGAGTTAAGTGCCATTTGATACCAGAAGTATATCAAGCATGTCTCTTGCTGTATTACTTTTCACAGGAATGCTGGTCGGGTGTGGATGTCAGTGCACTGTTTCTGATGCTGTGCTGTTTTCCACAGGGATGCTGCTCTCCTGCAGTCCTACAGGGAGCTGCAAAGAGATATGTCCCGGTTACACGAGGTGGCCAAGCTACAGGCCGACCTGGTGATGAAGCTGAGAGACAGACCGCTTGGTGCAAACAGGCGAGGTGAGGAACTGGTGCCTTGTAGGTAGGCTATGTGCAGTAATCACATACCCATTTCCCTTGCTTTTGGTTAAATTTTTTATTGTATCTTCGCCTTTATTCTCTCTTTCTTTCCCTCTCTGTCTTTCTTTCTCTCTCGCTCTCTGCCTCTTTGTTGGCTACCTTCACGCCCCAAGGAGTCAGTGAGGTACTGGTTGAGACAGGGTATCTCTAAAATGGGCACAAGCACACTCAAACGAATGGACTGGCACTCGCAGTCCTCTCAGAAGTATGCACACACACACAGTATTGTTAGTTCAACTAATTTATTTTCTCAGATAAATTATAACCGCTTCCAGTTTATTGGTAAATTAAGTTGTTGTTTTTTTTTCCTTCTGTCTGCAAGTTCCTCTTTTGAGTGCACAGGAGTTTCCTCTTTTCTCTCCTAGAGCGATAACTCCTCTTCTCTTTTCACACCTTCTCAAAGTCACTGCTGTTCTGCGGATGGCTTGAACATCAGGAGTTAATATTCTCTTAAAACCTGCGGAGAAAGCCTTTCCCATGTGACACTTCTCTTGCCGAGAAAATGTGATGGCATTAGGTTTGGTAAACAAACAAGCAGTAAATACCCATCCAACAGTTTAAAACAATGATGGTGGGGCCCCTTTGCTCCTTTATACCTTTCTTTTAAGTGTAAATTGATAAAATATGTGCAACGCGTAAAACTATAATGAAGTGACTAATGTCACAGACTGGAGGGAAATATTCCGAGGCCTTAAGGAAATACCATACTAAAGCATGATTTTTTTTTTGTGGCAGACAGAGATTATTAAAATATTACAGATAATAAACTCCTGATCGGGTCCCGTCGCTCCCAGTTCTGGTGGGATTGTGTTTTTATTCCCCCAACGCGGCCGACGAAACAGAGGTGCAAATTAAAACAACAACAACAGAAAAAAAATGACATGCGGCGTAGCGGCGTATTTATTTTGGCGACTCCGAGGCGGATTCCTCCTCAGCAGAATGTCAAGGCGGCGGGGATCACAGAGGCCTCGGGCTGCCGCGGCGATATGTGTTTTCTTTAAAGAATCAAAGCAAGTGCCTCTATTCCACCGAGGCGCCGGCTGCGGCAGGAAATTCATCCATTTTATAATAGGACCTTCGCGGCACAGGCATCGGTACTGGAGGCAGAGAGAGAAAGCTCGCCGAGTGAACGCTTGCCAGGAAGCCACAATCTCCTTTATCTGTCTGTGCCGCGTTTTAAAATAAAAAAAATAATAAATAATAAATAAAATTGCTTGGGTCCACTGAAAGCCAGTGAAAGTGTAAAGATGTCAATGGATTCATGATGGTCCCATTTTATAAAGAATAAGTATGTTGATTTATTTTTTGGGTTTTGAGGTTTTTTAATAATTAAAACTCAGAGGGTTCACATCATCCCGGAGAAAGACGGCACCTCATAAAAGCTAACGCAATATAAAAATGAAAATGTATCATAAAAATATTGACAACATTTATACGCTATGTAAAGATGTTAATATATGCCAGTTATTGTCACAATTTCATGCATACCTTTAGAATGCATTCATTTCTACGTATGAAAATGGCCTTTTATGATCTGGCGTATTCTGTAATGTGAGAATACCTCACTGAAGATTTATTTTGTATTTCTAAGCGTACTGTTTTTTTGCACAAGCGTGTTTGAGCCGCCCATCCGTTTGTCTGTCTGCTTTCCTCTGGTGTGTGAGCGCAGAGATGCCATTGCCAGCGGTAAGTTCCTCCGGTCCTCGTCTTATCTGAGGGGTGATGGGAAGCGCGCGAGGAGACTGACAGAGGTGTAACTTTCACACGAAATTGCGCTCTTCGGGAAGAAGCCAATTAATTTCCGAACCTTCGGGAGTTCTCCATCTGTTTTCCATGTCTTTTTAAATCTGCCGTAAGAAGACGCGCCTGGATAAGTCTGTGTATTTTACATTTCATATGTACACATGCATATGTATGTGTATATGTGTATGTTTGTGTGTATATATACAAATATATATTAATCCCCTGCCATGTTTCATTTTGCTTTAGATAATATAAAATGATTATAATTTATCAAATCCTTATTTTGTTTATCAAATATAGGGAGCTTCTCAGAGAGGAAATGTGGACAGGATTTTTGTCAATGAATTTTTTTCTTAATTTTTCTTAATTAACAAGGGAGAGGAAGGAAGTAAGAGGATTGCTCAGGGAATATAAGTGGAATGTATGTGAAAGGGGTGTGAAAATTGATCAAAAAACCCATTGTGTAATATGCCTTTCTGTGCTTTTCTAGTAGTGAAGCGCACAGGAATGCTGTAATTCTTTTGAACAGTTATTTGAGGATGTGTAACGTCCCGGTGTGATGCCTCCAGGTGACAGGATTCCCCCAGTGTTTTGGGGAAAAAGGCCCACACACATGCACACATGCTAAATATGAGGGCAGTCCCCAACATGCAGGGTCTTTAGGGGTCAGCGCCCGCTCTCAACAGAGAGCATACATAGAGGAGGCATAAAAATTTCCCTTTAAAATTATAACGGTCCTGATCCTTGCTTTGTTTATTTGTGATTAACAGTCTTGTCAATTTGAATAGCGTTCACCCACGAGGATCAGATTTTGCATTTATTTATTCATTAACTGTGTCATATGGGTTAGCGCTGATGTCGGCCATTTCAAATGAAATCTTTCCAGTTTTAACAGAGGTGAGATGGTGTTTACTGTAAATATTCTTTTTTAATAACAGATCAGAGATTATTTATTTTTTGTTTTAAAACCAGTCTGTTGTTTTTCTGTCAGTTTTGTGAGGTGCACACAAAGGTTTGCACAAGCTCTTTGTGGGAAGGGTCTGTGACTGTTAAATGAATTTGGTTAATTATTCTTGTTCACTTTAGATTTTATTTGAATATTTCTGTCAGTTGTGTCTTTAAGAGGGGCGGTGGATGGGTAATGATATCATGCCAGCCTTCAAATAGCCTGCAAACACAGGCATAGCTGTACAAATACAGACTAAATAACTGACAGAGAGACGATTATTTTAAGGACTAATGGTAGAACCTAGTAATGCACTGAAAATGTATTTAGTATATTTATGTCTGCTTCTGAGTTAACATTTTGAATATTATACGGTATGAAAGCAAAGCCGTTTGGGAACTGGAACACACTGCACTGTATGACCCATTTTGGTTAAGACTTATTTTTCCCTCTAATCAGCTGCCATTCTCACTGAACTGTACTGCAACTCAAGATTTGTTAATAAAAATTCTGAAATGTTTTTGGGGAGACTGTATTGTGTGATTACTGTTGTATATATTTTGGTCATTCGTACTCTTTACAGCAGAGTCAGTGGTGTTTGACCCTTTTGGTTATGCTCACTGTTTTTTATTTTGTAAAGTGCAAGGCAAACCCATGTCCTTGACGACCTGTTTTCCTTATTTTAATTGTTTTCAGCACCATCGCCACCTACATGTCTTTTGAAACAGGTGAATTCTGAATAACATTGACATACTGCATCTTTTTTTTTTTGGTGGTGGAAAATTGTTTGGTCAGTTAGATATCAGCCAATCACCACCTGGTTGTTTCTCATTTTACAGTTGATTAAAAGGTTGATCGAGGAATACCTTTGAGGGTGGATGATATAGTGTGTGAGAGGACTGTGCAGCCCTCAGGTACTGCTGATGTGATGGATGAAAGGGAGGGGTGTGATTGTGTATAAATGACCAGACCTACAGTATTGAGTTAGCCTGTCCAGGTGCCTGAACCAGCTTTAATTTGGAGATGAATGTGTCTGTTCTCTTGGCCCTCTGTGGGAGGACCAATGGCTGTTTGTGTTTGTTTTTGCAGCCGCCTCAACCATACCTGTGCAGTGCCTGGACGATGTGGAGAGAAACAGCCGAACAGTGAAAGTGACAGCGCCCCGCCCCCCTAGCGCCCCCCCGGTCCCCTCCAGCATGGGCCGTCCCTGCCCCCCTGCTGGCCCCCCTATGCTGGAGGATCTGAGGGAGGACTCCTGGCGGGGGCCCTGGACCAGCCCCCGACCGCCCCCTGTGGGCAGCCCCGCCGGCCCTCTGCCACCCCCTCTGAGCGGTCTGTCCCTGGAGGACAGCTCCTGGTCCTTCCCCAGCCCCCCCAAACCAAGTGATGCCATGTTCTGGGAGAGCCCACGCGTCACAGCGCCCTCTGCTGGAGGCCCAAAGAGCCCTGACGGAGACTGGCTCCATCCATACTGAGGCGGGCAGCCGAACAACTGAGGCGCCCGACATTCACCCTGCCTTAAAGTCACCCCCCTACTGGAGCCTGGCTGGCGCTCCCGAGGGACAGAAAGCGCATGGCGATGGGACAGGAGACCCTTTGAACCGCCACTATTTAAAGACCGACGGGAGAAGCGTGCGCCCAGCGACAGGCAAATGTGTAGCAGTCAAAAGCCAAGTCGTTTCCGTGATGCGGGTTAAGAGTTGTGAACAGGCTAAAATTGTAAGAGGAAAGGTGAAAGCTCTTATCCTTCATTATTGAGGGAAGCCAAAATCTTTTGTGTGGTTGCTGTTTTTCTTCCTCCATCTGCCCCCCCCTGTGATGGCCATCCCTTTTTCACTTCGCATGTCCCCTAGAATACCACTTAATGGATTACTGTTGTTCGGTTGGCCAGTATAATTGTGTGGAAGAGAAATGCTGCGCTCGGATGCATGGCTGGGATATGCAAGTTGCTGTGATGAGTGTCACATGCAGACAGTGGAGACGTTGACCAGACCAGGTGTGAAGTGGAGAAGGATGGTGATGGAGAGGGTTTGTGTGTGTGTGTGTGTGTGTGTGTGTGTGTGTGTGTGTGTGTGTTTGTGTGCGTGCGTGCGTGTGTGTATTTGTCCTCTGGTGCAGCAGGTCTTGGTAAACTGCCTGAAAGTGGCCCTGTCCCCTGTGACGCTCTCAGTGGCTCTCCAGCATTCAAGCAGTGCCGCCCCTTCCACCCACAGCACCTCTACTCCAATACACACTCCAGTACCAGGCCGGCGATCACAGACACAGGTCACAACCTTTCCCCTTTGACCCTAGTGATCAACGCACTTCCTGTACTGCAGGGAGGTATGGCACACTCCAACATGGCCGCACGCATGGAGCATTATCCGTAACGATGTTAGCCATCCTCCTCGCTTGGGTAGAAGCGGCGCAGACAGGAGGTCGCAACGTTTCGGGCTCTGCGACTCAAGGGCTTCGGAGCCACAGGTCCCAGCAGGATGGAAGGGTGGTATTTTAAATCTGTGAGATTTGTAAACTGCTACTCCAGGCTAGATATAAAACAAGCCTGCTCACAAGTTAGCGAAGAAACACCAGAGAATAAGTGTTTAACGTGAATACACATGCTTCAAATCCCACTCTTCCCCTTGTAGCTGGCTCTTTGTTGGCTGCTTGCTGGCTGTGTTCTGCCTCTTTGCTGGCTTTTGGGAAGCCTGGAGAGAGCAATAAACAGTCATGTATACATGTTCTTTTTTTTCTTGGTAGACAGGATATTAATAAGGAAACAAAATGCATTTATGACATGTCCATGTGAATGTGTAGCGAAGCACCTCCAGTTTTACACAAGTGAAGTCAAGCATCCTAATTATGTACAAAGTCATGTGTGTACCAGTAGTTTCAAGGAATGCAAAACCTGTGATGGAGAGCGACCAGTAAAGTCAATGCCATATTCCACAATGGTTCCGAGGTCTCTGGCCCTCCATGCAGTTCAGTTCATTTACAGTTACTCAGTATCTAGAGGACCCAAGTCTCCCAGGACCTGGTGTCTGTCCGTATGAGGACAGAGCCGTCTCAGAGGAAAGGCATTTCAAATGATCTCTTTATAGCATAGCTGTCATTTGTACTGTAAAGACCTCCTTCATCAAAACAGGGATTCGTGTGTATAGTTGTTGCCATGGTGTGGATACCGTCACTGTCAAAATCGATGTACACAATGATGTCCTGGACACGACACGCTAAGTGGAGCCAACACTGGCAGCATGCATAAAACGTACACTCAGTGTTGCATCCATGCATTATCTAGAGAGGAATAATCACAAACTCAAGCAAAGCTTACCAACTGCTGTGTTCTTCAGTGATGAGCATGACAGACTTTAACTGTGTTCCCTTATGGAGAAGACTGGTGTTGGTAGACGCGTGGTGAGAGATTCACGAATTCAGCCCAAGGTGCCATGTCTTAGCATACCTGAACTGTACAGTCCTTTAATCAGAGTGCCCTCAAGACATAATCCTTCTTATCACCTGTGCAGACCCCTTCTGGTTATTCTGGGATGGAATACAGTTTGCATCAATGACACTTCTGGGTTTATTTTTTGGTAGCTATTGTAAAATATAGATCCTTAATCACTGGCAGTTTATTGTTTAAGATTCTAAATAGGACTGTAGCACTGCTTGCTTAAAGACAACTTTAGGGTTACTTTGTTATGTAAATCAGAAATTAGTTGTTTTCTGAAACCAGTATTTTAAAATAACTCGGTGTCTGGTCAGGTGCGCATGGCCCTTACGAGGCTGACTGTGGTGGTTAGTGCATCCAAGCGATTACCTTCCCTCACTGTTTTTCAGACTAGAGACATCCATGTATCTGTATGCCTTTTGCAAGCCTCTTCTTCTGCCAGTCGTTCAGCCGTGGATAGGAACAAGGGTGTTTTTCCCAATTTTGTGTAACTCCCCCCCTCCCCCCCTCCAATTTGATTTGGGTGGATATTAAGCTCTAAGGGAGTTTTTTTTTTCTTTTTTTTTTTCTTCAGTTATGTGCAATTCTGTTTTGTGTGAAGGAGCCTTATCACTTTATTACTGACATTTTTTCATTTACAGCAGTTGTGTTCACAGTACCACTGCAGAAAGATTCGTAAACCAAAATGCAATGTACAGTAGATAGATTTATATTTTAGGACTACTCCACATGAGACAAACTGTTTGTAAATAAATGTACAATAAATAAATTAATGTGAATATAGAGTGGTGTTGCATTGTTAATGTATCCAATTCCTTCTTTCAGTGGTCACAAGCAGTTAAAAGGACAAAACAACCACTGTAGATGTTAGAGTTGATCATAGGCACACCCAAAGTCCAAACTATGGCCTATCGCTATACTAAGACTGTTTGTGTCTGCAAGCCTGATTATCAGTGCAGACATCGTATTGGACAGATGAATTTAAACTAACCAATGAGCATGTGCTTACTGAACTTCTCTAGCTACTGAACCCCCTCAATAACCTGCATGAGGTCAGTCACAGATCTAGAACAAACCTCCTCTGATGATGCTGAGAATGAGAATGATTGGTAAACCATTCTCCAGTTGTTTCTCTATAGGCCCAACTGAGGACAGACTTACTGGACAGAGAAGATCATCTCACAAGAATCTCCTGTTGAGATAAAGACCAGTCTGTTGTGGTGAGGGTGCTGGACATCAGGGACATGCCTTCAAACCCTGCACCAAACACCACCACAGATGCTGTGCATGTGCTGAGAAGAGTAGTTTCACGTTCAGGCTTGGTGATGTTTCGAAGAGGTCTGCCTTCTGCAGCACCAGCGTTTGCAGTTGGTCCGGAGGGGAAAGTGGTGCATACACGCCTTATTTAGCAGCTGGTGTAATAAAGATGTTATCTGCGTTCTGTCACTGGTCGCACCTCTCCCAGGGCGAGGCGAATATGCACCTATTTATGTGCACGGCGTAGCTCCGCGCCCAGGGGGACCGATGTCGCCGCCGTCATCGCCATGTTTTCCTTTGTGAGGTGAGACGCCCGCCCTCCGCAGCTTTCCTCACAGCCGACTTTAGCGCTTTCCTGCGAAGACACACGTTGGGGAGGCGGGACGCGTGGCGACACTTTGAGCGGGGAGTCGTGGGACGTGTGGAGGGGAGAGCCGTCACGCACACGCACGCAGGCGCCCAATCCCCCCCACCCCTCGGAGCTCAGCAGGGTGTCCGCGCATTGTCTCAGAGCTGGACCCGCTGTCCCTTTGTGGCGGTCTGCTGAAACAGTCTGCTCTCCCTCACAGGTAGACCTGTCCACACTGACACCCGTCTGTCTGCCTGCCTGTCCGTCTCATCAGGCCACGCAGGAGCCTTCCTAGAACGGGACTCGTTTCGTTTTTTCTCCACTCTTTTAGTGCAAACAAGAATTCTTTTCTTTTTTTTTTTTTAGCTCCCTCTGCCCGCTACCTTGTTAGCACCTTTTCCTTGTTGCGACCCTGACCGTATGTTCACTGCCGTAGAACACGCATGGCCTCTCCCGACCCTGTCAGTCCACATTTCCCCGTTTCCCTCTCTGGGTCTCCCAGGTCGCGGTGAGAATGGCAGCTGCTGGTTCCAGCGTTTGGGCTGTGGGGCTGGGATTGTAGGTGGACGTAGGAGTGGAGTTTTACTCAGAAAGCAGGGCAAGATCCCTAGGGGCTCAGTCAGAGAGGCTTTCACTTTGAACAAAGGCTGAGCCCAAAGGCCTGGCTTCTTAGAACATTGTAACGATTGGATGTTCTACCCAACATGCTTGGATAGAATGTTCACAGTGATGTCACCTGTGCTTGGTCATGATGGGAGAATTCCTGAACCCCACAATGGGTGGAGCCATCATGAGTAATCACTGATTCAGTGATCTGAAGCAATTGGTGTTTTGCTGTTGAGAACAATGTCCTCTGATTGGACTTATGTCTCCGCCCATTACGGGGGTCCAGGAGGGCTCCCACCCTCACACACACGTGAAAGAACATTCAGAAAATACACTGAAACTTTGGAGGGGTCACATCTCAGTGCCAATACTTACTTACGTTTAAAACGTTCAGAGCAGCAGTGTGTACCAGTGTGACCGAGATCACACTTGAAAACAAGTTGTGAACCAAAGAACAAATATGACAACAAACATCAATCAGCTGGTGAATAAAGACACTGGAACCAAATGCACATATGCACAACATCAAACACTGATGAGCTTTGCAAGTTCATAAAAGCAGGAGAGAAACCCCAGCTTGTGTTTAGACCTCAGAATCTAGACATTTCATACAGTATAAACAGGACCCGGTGTTTTGGTCAACTAGCTTTCATAGCCTGCAATTCAATCCTCCAGCAGCACAATGCAGCTACAGCCTCCTCATGAAACCACCTGTTGTGCCATCATTAACAATAATCTTCCGCATTAGGCTTTTGGTGATTGCTTGCGCGATACACAGAGCACATATTTATAACACTGTCATTCAGCAATGTACAGGAGTATGTATAAAAAGTGCATTATTCTTCAACAGTAGGAGAATACTTGTCAACTGGTGATTTAGGATTTTTTATCTAATAAGAGAAAAATCAGAGGTGAATGTCCATCGACTCTAACAAAATACTATTACAATGTCTGATCAATAACTACATAAATTGATAACACTATTTTATGACAGATCTTTCAAGTCTTCAAAATTCATCTAGGTAGCAACTGAAACCAACTACCTGTGCCCTCCTTGCAATTTATAAACTCCTTGCTATTCATACATTGCTATATGTTTCATAGCATGTCCATTAAAAAGGGCAACTTTTTATCCTCCATATTAAGAGTTATAATGCCTCTACAATGTAAAGAAAAAATACACATCATTAAAGCATGTTTGTGAGTACAAATTCAATCATGCTGGAAAAAAATGCAATATATGTAATGCAATATATTTTGTTACCTGTATTTAATTTAAACACACCAATGATTAACTTTGTGCTGTGAAAACTTGCCCACATGAAGAAACACTTCTGACAGCATTCACCAAATGTGACAACTGACTAATTTCATCTTTAAATGGGAATTACGTTGCTTTAATCCCATATTTATTTAAGGTCATTAATATGCCCCATGGTTCTCTACGGTGTTTGTTGTACAACGCAAACCAGGTTCACACTGAACTTCAGGCTACAAAATGGCTGCATAAAACACAGGACCCAAAGTATAAAACACCAGAGAGGAGAGGAACTATGCGCTTTCAGATACAGGCTTTTATTTCCTAATGTGCTATTTGTACTACGAGCGAACTAGCAAAAATATGCTGCAACACGTCTTCATGCTTGATTTTGGCCGTTTGGAAACCGGTGGCCAGCGTCATTCGCTGAAAAAGAAAAAAAAGTGCAACGCAAGAGTACAAGTGAGAAAATAATGTCTAAATATAAATATGGACTCAATGTATACATTTGTGCTCGCGGGCATCCGAAAAATACCGCTCTCTGCGAAAGTGCAAGATAAGTCACCTCTTGCACTGTCCACACTTGTAGGTGATAAACCACAAGCATAAGAAATATTGAAAGTGTCACAAACATGCACACACACACACACACACAAAACTATATTTTCAGGTCTTGTGGATTACTGAAAGAGTGGCACAGTGGGGAAATAGAAGCAATCAGTCACTGTCCTGAAATAAGTTACACTGCACACAAAGATCCTAATCTGTACAACAGCCCCACATCCTTGTTTGGCCAGTGCAGGGTTTTTCTATGACAGCACTGGAGTGTAGGAAAAGTAGACTTCTGCTTTTTGGCTCTAAGAACCTCTGCACCAAAAACACAAGGGGATGGTAACCGCCTCGGGCAGCTGTGAAAGCCGTTCCTCATGATATTTTTTTTTAACACCAGCCACTTTTTTTGTCGCATAGGGTAACATGGCACTATGCAGCCATGCAAAGCTATCCCTGTAAATATGGAACTGACCCCAAAGACTGGTTGCTAAATACTACGCATATGGATGTACTCAGTCTTAAAAATCACATGCATCCATCTGCAGCCTCTGCTGATGAGCCATCTAGTGTTTTCCTGCACTGCACTGCATGGGTTTTAAAAGCTTATTTCATTTCATTATGAGTGTAGCTCATAAACAACCAAGCAAGATGGTTTCACTTCACAAGCTGGAAGAGACACACAGACACCTAATGTCCATTGGGTGTTTATTGTTACAAATGAATTTCAGGCAACTGCGGAATTCCACGGGCATACAAGACTGTTTTCTGCTTACTTCCACAATTCAGATGCCATTTCACTTCAGTTTGTCAGAACTGCTGTTATGAATGAAATAATATTCATGTTTTTATCATTTTATTCATTCTCACTTGATTTCATCAACATTTCAGTATATACATTCAGATGGAAAACACAATTATACAACACTCATCAGTTCAGCAAAAGAACGGGAATTCTCCCAAATGCCACAGCTCCGTGATATTTCCCTGGGCAAGCACAGCAAATTCCCAAGCAGAAGCCCATCTGAAGCTGTCTTTCGTTAGAGATGCGGAGATGATAAAGGTGTACTGGCAGCAAGTGCTCCGATAAATGACGCTTTTATCACAGGCAGCGTCAAAATGTACTTTCTGTGTACCCTGTCACACAGTGCCAGTAGGCAGGGCACCACCCTCTCAGGGCTTTTAAGATGGAGTCTGATTCTCCTCATCAGCAATCACACTGACTGAGATGGGAATAATCTCACCTCTTAAAGGCCCATGAAAAAAGCGCACATGCCTACAGTTTAAGGCTGTGTAAAACAGTGTACGAGGAGAGAGTGGTCCCTCCCAGCTTCCTGCTGTCAGTTCTTGACAGAGCTGGGAGACACAAAACACATCTTTCGATACATATTGTGTATTGGGGTAATGGCTGACCTGACCTGACCCACTTTCATGTTAAATGTAAACTGCACTAGTTATCGTCTTTTTGGAGAACAAGGGGATTACAATGTGCTCTATTTGACCAGATAAAATATTGTTTTGGAAAAAGGCATACAGGAACTCAGGCGTCTGGGGGTATCTGCTCTGCACAGAGAGAGATGATTCCAGATCTTTCTGTGCAGGCAGGAAGAGCCAAACATCTATAACATGAGGTTCTGCTCTCAGTACACAGTGGAAGACAGAAGACTCCACGTTCACAAGGTAGTGGGCCACAAAGGAATGACTTCCTTGTCGTTGTATCCCCTTTTTATACCTTTGTACACAGTTTACACAAAATTAAATAAAACAAGCTAGTACAGGTCTGCCCCCCGTCACACACACACACACACACACACACACACACACACACACACACACACACACCCCCACACACACCCACACATCCACACACTCACACACTCACACACTCACACACTCACACACTCACACACTCACACACTCACACACTCACACACACTCACACACTCACACACTCACACACTCACACACTCACACACACGCACCCCCCACACCCACACCCTGGGCCCCCTGTGCAACAGAAGGCTGAGGCCCCTACATGCTGGTAGGCAATTTCTCTTTCCTGTTCTTTGCTGGTATCCCAGTCCTTTCAAACTCCAGCTTCTCTTGTATATACTCCTGTTTGCATTCTTCAAAAAACGTCGGATCAGTGTAGCTGTAGGGAGTGGGGAATAGACGGTAATCAACATAACACTCATTTCATTTCATTACAGATCCGAGTTTCTAAGTTTAAGTTTGAAAGAAGGGTCAGAGTAATGTAACAATGGCTGGAAACGTTCTTGCCCTTGATGGTTACGTTTCGGCTTTCCTCTGAAAAGCCCTAATAGTTACCATGTACTTATTGCCAACATATATATCTCACTTGATGCTTTGCATTTTTTGAGGAAATGTAAAGAGGAATGAACCCCAGGGAGATTATTTAGCTGGGCACACCAAACACACACCAAGTCACTGGCCCACACAAGGATTATAGAGGCTTTACCCAAACACTTTCCCTGTGAGGATAATACAGAGGAGGAGTCTTTTCAGCTCCGCCTCTGATCATGGGTAGTTGTGAGGCACAGTTTCTGTGTTCCGGGAGGACTGTAATTAGAGTTTAGTAAACGTGTGAGTGGGGGGATGAGAAACGCCTCATTATCACACTCCCCTGCACCCCCCTGGGCTCTGCATCTTGCCGGGGGGGGGGGGGGGGGGTGCAAGAGAGTGTCCTCGCCAGCATTGCATATGTGGGGGAGATGCAGAAGAACGTGATGCGGGATGCTCTCCTGAAGAGGCTGAAGAGCATTTGAACTCATCCTCTGAGCCAATGCAGCTAGTCTTTCTTCTACACACTCCTGTCTCAGATGCACTGCGGTGACATTGTGACTGCGTTACATCTACAAAATTCATTTGCACAATGTAAATGTAATGAATTATAATTACTTTATCTAGCTAATCCAGCACCAGATAAATCTAAATGACCAGGGTATAACATGAGGATTGGAACCAATGACGTCCTGGTGCAAATTCTCAGTTCACTGAATGTGCAGTTTCTTTAGCTACACAAAGCCTGAAAACACGGAATATGAAACACAGGAGCGAATGTGGAAATGTTGGTACCCAGACAAGGAAAAAGATGGAGACAGCTCATTCCTCAAGACACCACGCCTGACAATACTTCAAAGTTTGATGTTTCAAACCCATATCTTTTTAACTACTGATATCTGGATATACCAGGAAAAAAAATCACAATGCTGAATCTCTTTCCTAGGCTCCAGTTCTGTGTTTTCGGGCATTCTCGCTGGCCTGAGAGAGTGGGCCTGCACCCAGTCCCGCCCCGAGCCCTCACTCACTGCTTGGTCAGGCACTCCTTCAGGGCGGCGTTCTCCTCCCGGCACTTCATCACCATCAGGAACCCGCTCTCCTTGCAGCAGTGGTTGAACGCTGGAACAGAGGAGGACAAGCAGCGGTTACTACCGGGAGGGGGTCATCAGCGCGGGGGGGGGGGGGGGATTGTCATCCGTGGGGGTCACCGCCTTAGCATGCGAGCTGCCTGGAATAAGGAACAGGCAGGGGGAACCACAGGCACGCCGCACTCCACCGCCCCACCCCAAATCGCTAAAGTCGTAGCGACACCTCGCTTATCTGGATGGATTTCTGTTCACACGGTTCAACCGGTTTCCATGTTGAGCGGGGCCAGCGTCCTGCTATGGACTGCAGTCAGCCGACATTAAAAATATCCACTCTGGGTACAGAGAGGACCCGATAGTCTATTAATGTTCCCAACAGCTAAGCCAGAGACACCTTCCCTTCTGCCCAATGCAGTCACGCACAATGCTCAAAAAACCCCATCCAAAATGGGGAAGTGCTCCTATAATTACGGAGGTGTGAAACACCAACCGTACTGGACTCTTGTCAAATCTGTCTATTTTATGATTAGTGTGTACTTATTATTAGACTGCTTTTTGGATGTTGTCCTTGACATTTAGGCTACCCTTCTGAAAAACATGATTTTAATTTCCTGAGAGCTAGTATGTTTATACAAAACTGTCATTTTTAATTACGTCTACCAACATTCTGAAGAGTGTGCGCACTGCATTTTAAAAGGTGTTCAAAAGGTTTTATTAAAAGTAAATTCTACAGAACCTTGTTACAGCTGAGTTTTAATGAAGCTCACCTCATGCCCTATCTCAATGCATCTAACTGTCATAAGCAAAGGCAGACCAGTCTTTCAGTCTAGCTTGCTGGTATTATTCTTTTGGTCTCTCTATTTTAATACCAGCTGCGGTATGACAGATCTAAAAAAGACACAAATGTGATCGTGGACCTGCTCAGCCTCTTTTAGGAAGAGGGCAGCCTGCCAACTCCCTCCTCCTTCACCACAAATCAGACTTGAATAAAGAAAGAAGAATGAAACAAGGCCACCAGTGCTGAAGCTGAGATCACCTTTAATATGAGCAGTTCTCTGTATAAATAAAATGTGACAAAGAGAAACTGCTGGGTTGTCTTTGCAGTACATGTGCTACAAGCTCTTCAGCTATGCTGTGGATGGGAAACCACCTTCTGTTTTAGGAGACAGAGAATTAAAGCAGGCGTCTGTGTTTTTTATTACAATCACTTGTTACTCCCTGTGAACAGCTTAAGTCTTAAATGTTAACTTCTTAAATGTCTACATTTGACATATATTTCTTAAACACTTACATTTGAGATACATTATTCTTCGAGTTAAAATGCTACTAAGACCCATTCCCACAATTCTCCTGTCACATGGCAGCAACATTATAGTGTTGCAGTGATGTTGTAACTGGTTGTAACTGGGCAGATGCCAGTGTAGGCTGCAGTTTAAGTGACAATCTGAAGGGCGTCTATGGAATTTACGGAAATTTGTGTGTAACATGAACTTACAAGGTTCAAATCTCAAACTGATTTACAAAAACATATACACTCAAAATACTACAGTTATTCTGCTCCAAAGGCACACTGTATTGAGTAAACAACAGGCAGAGGACAGTTTAGTGTGTCAGCCCTGAAGATGAAAAGTAACCACTCCTGTCAGAAAGAATGAGAGATTTACCAAAGATGAGGGAAAGAGGAAAAGCTGGGTCATTTCACAAGTACTATTCCATCTAACAACAAGGCCGTTTTAGATGAAGGAGTTCAGCACAAGAATGTTTCTAGTGCGAAAAGAGGTGTCGAGAGACTTTGTCCTGTAGCTGTTAGCGAGGTCTTTGTCGCACATTAATTAGCTCCCTTTCTTCCGCAACTCACAGAGCCATAAATAATAATCGTTATTTTGATCATTATTATTAACATTATTGCACGAACCTGTTCATTTGTTTGCAGAGGGGACCACCAATTCCGCAAAAACCAATTTCAGGAGCCAGGGCTCTGCGACTAATCTAATTAAAAACCACCAGCGATTCCATTACTGCAACGCTTGGATGAGGAGACTCGTCGGCCTCGCGGAATGCACAAGCGCTCTCGCACTCCCCTGCGCGCCCGCGGAGACGGACGGGGAAAGGCAACTTCCAGGACATGCTCCCTCCGCCGCTCGCAGCGCCCCCTGCTGTGTGCAGGGCCGCAGGCAGGGTGGAGCTGTTGGGGACCGGAGCTGGCGCTGTCGCGCTGGAGCGGCGGACCCTCTAGCAGGGCGTTCACCCAGAATGGCCTCGTCCAACGTCCCGGTGAAGCAGCGAGCCAGAGCCCTTCTTACTTTCTCATGCCACTGCAGCGGGTGGTGGCATCAGCCGTAAACTGCGTTTAGCTGCCCTCCCAGAAGCACCCGCTGCACGTTTTGGCTGTCCGACAGGCGGTCTGAAAGTGAACACCATCACAGCGCACGCACGGTCATTCCAAAGCCACTGTGCCATCTGTGGACTGTGCGCCGTTTCAGCTAAGGTTTCAGTGATGATCAGCGGGTTGATGAAATCAGTAGTTTCATCATGGCCTTTCTGACTCTGTTGGATAATGTGTAAAGAAATGCGATTCACATGCGATTTCATAAGTAAGTAATAAGTAAGTGAACTCTGAAAAGTGTTTCATGTTTACAAGTGAGGCAGTTTATCAGATGTCTGTAATTTATATAACGTCTGTAATGATATCTAATTAATCTCTTTGATATACTCTGATATAGGCATATCTCTAATGGTGATTTGTTGGTATACAAAAAACCCTCATCTACAATTTACAGCTGCCAGCAAAAATGAAAAACAATTTCTATCATTTTTATTTTCTTTTAAAGCCTTCCCCCTTCCCATCATTTATAAACATTTTGTCCTGTATGGTGCGGTGTGTATGTGCATGTGTGTGTGTGAGAAAGAAAGAGAGGGAGAGCGCAAGTGTGATAAGTGTGAGTGTAAATGTGTTTGTGCGAGTGAAATAATGGGAGTGCGCGTGTGTGTGTGTGTCTGTGTGTCTGTGTGCGTGTGAGTGAACAGGATGGCATGCTTGTGAGTGTGTAGTGGAATGGTATGGAAAGAGGAGGACTGTAAAACACACCAATAATGATGCTGAAGGCTTACCCAGGCTGACGGACTGAGAAACAATGGGACAGATCTGGCTCAGCCTGAAACAGGTCTCCTAGCTGTCAGGCTCCCAGTATACTCCCAGCACGCCGACCGGCAGCACAGGCGAGAGCGCCTGCTCGATTGGCCTGGT
This sequence comes from Megalops cyprinoides, assembly GCF_013368585.1. Taxonomy (NCBI): domain Eukaryota; kingdom Metazoa; phylum Chordata; class Actinopteri; order Elopiformes; family Megalopidae; genus Megalops; species Megalops cyprinoides. The sequence goes on from NC_050592.1 coordinate 23,750,455, forward strand.
TTTACCCGACGGCCCCCTGGAGAAGAGACACCTGAGGACGCTCAGGGACAGGGACGGGGACGGGGACAGGGACGGCGGGGGGGGGAGCTGGGGACGGGGACAGGGACGGCGGGGGGGGAGCTGGCGGCGGCAACCGCGCCAAGCTACAGAGAGGAAAACGCAGCGCTCCAGGCGCACAGGCTCCGCGCGGTGGGGGACCCGCACCGCAGGGCGCCCCCTGGCCCGGCCCCCGATCGCTGCCACACAAAAGGGAGCCCCCGGCTGGCACGGCCGGTCCCAGTATGGTGGGATCCAGGCACTGCCTCTGAAAGGCATCATTAGAATGTGACAAAAGGGCCTCGGGCTACTCAGACACACAATAATCAATAGCGAGGCGTTCGGTGTGCTGGGGGGGGAGTGAAAGGGTCGGCCGGCCGGCGACAGCGCACACAAGCTCCCCCGCTGGTTTAATTACCGCTGCGCGTCTCTCTCCATTAACGGCACACCTTCGGCCATCAGAGGCAGGGGCGGCGGCACAAAGCCGGCAGCCGCGGCGAGGTGGAGGAGGGAGAACACAGAGAGAGAGAGAGAGAGAGAGAGAGAGAGAGAGAGAGAGAGCAAGAGAGAGAGAGATAAACCCTCGTGCTCATTAACAAATGGTAATCACCAGTCAAGAGCTTTGGGTGCGCCCTCCATCTCACAAAACACCACATGCCAATTTGTCCCCTCTATTCATTGAGAAGCCCTCTCTCTCTCACTCACTCAGGCGGCCTTTCTTTCCTACGCTAGCGAGGGCCATCTGAAGAAGCACTCAGCGTTGCGGAGGGGAAAACACTTGAGCGGTATTGTAAACACTGCCTTCCACAGAGAAGGCTCCCGCAACCGCCGCCACTTCAAGGTCACCGAGCCTTTTGCTTAATTACCCAGCCAGATCTCAAAAAAACAACACAAAATTAATAAAAATTCCACCGTTTTTCATCATTAACACAGCTCACGCAATTGTGTCCCTCAAGTTGGAAACTGAGAGATCGGTCTTGTTTTTGTTATAAGATCAACTTGAATTTTACAGGTAGAATTGACCTGATTTGTAACCCTACCCCATGAAAGGTAAGTAATATAACAGGTACTTTGTACAACTTTGAAAATCTAAATCAAGTGAACACTTTGTTCATTCCTACAACTTCAGGATTTTGCCACTTGCTTAAATTATTTAAGGGTGCCACATTTCACCATTACCACTTTATCCTGAGCTGTAAAGTGCTAAGAATAAAACATCCCACTTACTTAATGTCTTCAGTGTTAAAGCCTGTCTTACTTAGTTCGACTGAATCTGGGCTTAAGACACCAGTGGAAATCTGCAGTCCTATGGTCCTATGGCATCTGTAGGTCTTACTGACACATTAACGTTGTTCCCAAGCATGGCATTATTGATTTTAGGTTTCTGACTTGACATCACTGCATTTCACTGGCACAACACAATCATTTTTACACATTGATCCAGTGGAAAATGCAAAGACCTCCAGTGAAAGCACACCCACGCACTGCCTTTACAATGCGCCAAAGCGCCCCCATCCCTGGTCTGAATGGCCCTTGTACACTGATGCCATCAATACCACAGCTGTGTAGAGAACTTTGGGGGTGTGGTGGCCTGTTGTTCTGCTGTTCGTTCAGCACAAACAAACTGGGTATGGCACGAATCGAAAGCTGTCAGGCGCGCCGGGAGACAAAGACGCCAGGGCCGCGGCGGAGACTCTCCATCTCTCTCCCACCTTGGGGATGAGGGAAACACTCATTTAAAGGCAAAAATTGGAAACGGCAGAATGATAGCTTACCTTGCCTGCAGCTGAGGCTCCTGTGGGACGGTGGCCTGCCCCATACACATACACCCCCCACCCCCCCACTCCCACAGATAATGGACACACCGCCATCGCCCACATCTCCCACTGTGTAAAAAGTCTCTAATTAACACCTCTTCATACGCCACTGATGAGCACAGAATTAGGTGTTTATTTTATTGATTTCCTTAAGAGGCCAGCCATCCCAGCAGCACTCTTGACGTTCAAAAATAAAATCGAATACCCTCTGAGGGGATCGCCCAAAGTGCCATTCTGAAGGCAGCTACAGTGGAGTGCACACAAAACACGTGTGTGTGTGTGTGTGTGTGTGTGTGTGTGTGCGTCACAGTGATTGAATGACTGAGAGCGGTAAGGAACACAGATGCTTTGCTGGGAAAGGCAGATTTTCAGTAACCTCTTCTCTGTGCTACGCACACTGACTCTGCCACAGCCTCCTCGGGTCGTCCGTGGCTCACTCGTCACTCTGGTGGCACAGGATATCTAACGCATCCAAAGTCAATTAATTCTCACCTGATCTGGAAGCCTGCGGATATTCAAAGCGAATCATATCTCCAGTCGAGTAGAAATCAATATTCCTGATCTTACTTTCAAATGAAAGCATCTCGCTGGTTCTCCCTCTCCCGGGTCATTACCAGGTTTATTAGGATCAGAGCAACGCTGATCCGTTTGATGGAGCCTCTGTCTCCAAGGGGCCTAGGGGAGCACCGCTCCTTCAACCCTACCCACCCCCACCAGCCTCTTCAACATCATCCTCCCAGTCACATCAAAGGCATTCCAATGCATTCTCTGCAGCGAGCGAGCACTATTCATACTGATGTGGAGTATGAGTGCACGCATGCACGCACACACACACACACACACACACACACACACACACACAATCATCACAGGTGCTGCAACAGAAACGCGCAGTACCACTTAGGGACATAAATGTGAAAAGTAAAAGCTAGAACCTGACCCCATGTCCACCAGGTCATAACTCCTCCTGCCTACCTAATGCTTGGGGTAAAATGGCTAAACTGAAAGACAAAATACAATAGAAGTGCAGGCTGAGGTCTGTTTGTGGTTTGTCAAAATACAATGGAAATAACTGTTAACTAAGGAAAGTAATGTATTCAGATGCATAAGAGGGCAAACAAAAGAGTGGGGAAAAACCTCACTCCCCTAGTACCAGCATTGTTTAAATATACTATTAAACATTTAAATATAAGCATTAGGGCTGCAACTAACGACTTTTTTGATAGTCGAATAATCTATCGATTATTGAAACGAATAATTGACTATTCAGATTATGAATCGCACAATTAATCAATGGCTTTTATTTATCTATCGGCTTTTAAATTTAGCTTGAGGTTGTTTTAGGCATATGCTAACTAACAATAAAGACAATAAAGATGAGAACTTCATTCAAAAATATGTCTTTTAATGAATGTTTACTAGGACTAATTCAGTGAGGGCAGTTGCTTGCTGGGGAGTACAAGTCTGCTTCCTTTGAAGAAAGCTATCCACGGTAGCATTACAAGATCCAACAAACCCATAACTCATTCAAATTAATTTGAATGCAACCCACATTGGGCACGCATGCATAGACACGAGTTGTAGAAATCTTTTGCGATTTAGAAAGTATCAAATTCTCCGGTGTTCTCTGAACTTGTACACTCGGCAGCAACACTATGTCCAGCCACAAATGTTGCCATGACAACGATGCATAGTTTAAGCAGAACATTTCCAAATAGCAGACGGGCTCTGGTTTAACATTGTAACGTTAGGGCACATTTGGAATCATTGTGAATAATAGGTTATTATTTGCTACACTCTATGTTCAACATCATTAATAATTTATTGGTCAAGAGAAAATGTGTTTCAAAATAGAAAACGTTACAGCTCATAACATGAAGTAACATGGCTTTTAACATTAACATTAGCTATGCTAGCTAGCTAACTAACTTAACAAGATGAGGCAAGGCCTCATCATTCAGAGAGCCAACGTGCCACCCCTTCAGATGCTTGAGCATAACTGATGTGCTCCCATGCCAGGCAAGGTCAGGTTTGCAAATGTCGCAGTTCACAACCTTCTTGGCAGTTAACCCTTTCGCGCGTACAGTCACAATGGTGTGATAAGCCATTTAGCACGTATGCTAAAACCGGTGTGATTAGAAAACTAGATTGGAAAAATTCTAGCTAATTTTATCTTTGACGAAACAGTGATTTAACATTAAAAAATATAGCAAATGCTTCCTGAAAAATAACGTAACGTAGTGTTTTGTCAAATGTCAAGTGAGGATCTGTCCACAGTTACACAAGTACATGTACACACAAAAAAACACCATGTTTGAGACGGGGGCCTCAAATGCCTGGGAGAGACTCGAATGCAATTGTGTGTCTGATGGTGTGAAACCAAAGCGAACCTGTAATTGAGAAGAAAAGAACGCGGTGGTCTTTGATCGCAGGTGAGCTACGATCTTAATTGTTGTCGAGACATTCTACAGCAGGACCCAGGGCCCTTCATCTCAGTCACTACGGGTGAACCGAGAGGAAGTGGCACCTCATGCACAGACAGCCTCACTCATAAGGCTATGTGCTGCTAACTCCGGGCGCATACTTCACCCTGTACAGTTACAGCTGAGAACTGAAAGCATTTGATCAGTCCTCTGGGGAAAAGAAGCTGAAACATTGTTAGAAAGTGGTCACTTGGATGAACCAGTAACAAAGCTTTGTCATTTACAAGACGTATTCCTGAAAGAATACTGGGTACTGTGTATTGTCCCTTATGCGATACAAAAATGGGACCTCATGGAAAAATATTAAATGAAAAATATGAAAAAAAGAATCAAGATACTTGTTAACTGATTGTGTTAATGTGAAGACTAGCGAGATGCTCACATACAAAGCATGCGAGAATAACATACAAATCGTGTTTTTACACTTTCTTTCCAATTATGAATTCTTGAATGATGAATTTGTTAAAACTTCTACCATAAATTAATGTCTTCTAATGTCTTTTTCTTCACATTAAAATCAGTTACTTGTACAGAAAAATATCTGTAACAGACCATGACCAAAGCATTGCTTCCTCCAAAAAAAAGGGCAAAAAATCTGTATTTAGCAGTGCAGTGATGCTGTGAGGCTGCACAGCTCAAACTGCGCATTTGTCCATTTACACAGCCGGATACTTACAGAAGCAATTCAGAGAAAGTGCAAAACGGCATCAGCTGATCTAGGACTTCATTTTGCAATGGAAAAAGCTACCTTCCAAATACAAATTAATGGCCTCAATACCTACCCCAGGAAAACCCACTGCACCTGGGTAAAAAAGGAAGTTTCGGTGCCGAAGTTCACCCCCCCCAACCACCCCCCTCGCCATGCTGGCACTGGCACCCGCTCCCCCCCGCCCCCCCCGGTGTCCGTGTTGGCACGTGTACCCGCGGACCAGCTTGGAGCGAGATGCTCCTCGCGTCTCGGTAGCCCTGCCCAGCTCTGGGCCCGGTCAGCATTTGGATGGGCGAGGGCCAAGCCCAGGGCCCAACTGGTGCCAGGGTCTCAGTGGGACTCCCCTCTTCCTTCTGGGTCCCTCTCTCAGGCCCGGCCCCAGCGTGGGGCGAGGACGCACGGCCGAGCGCAAGACGGGCCCATCTGCCCCGCTCCCTCCCCTACCCGCGCTGCCACATTATGGAAATGACCAACTGCCACCCCAAGGGGAGACACAAGCTTTTCCTTCAAGAGGTTACAAAAGACACTTCTCACTAATCCCCGCTTTTTTTTTTTTTTTTTTTTTTTTTTTTAAACACTCCGATCTTAGCGCCCTACAGAGCAATGGAGCGATGATCCTCCCAGGTGCGTGATGTCACTTTCCTTTTTGTGATGTCACACTGCTGAAAGTCGCTGTGAACCAGCCTTGCTCATATGGAATACCTCCACGTGAGCAAGGATTACTCAAAGAGCATCCACAGCTTACCAAGGGCGGAAAGAACATTCTATTCTTTTTTTTTCATTTCCAGCCTCATCCCTGCTCTCCACACTGCACGACAAACTAAAACGTATGAATTCTGATTAGAATGAGACTGATTGGTTTCATCTCATCTACACCTACAAGGTCCTCTTTTGGCTTTTCAAGACCAAACCACACCACCCGCTACTGCTTTTTAATGAATATTCATGAGGACGTTTGGTTTTTGTGGACTAGGCTGTGCAATGGGCTGGTCAGGGATGTATTTTATTTTTTGTCAGCAGGGTGGAACATATAGGAATTCACTGCAATGTTAACATGCAAGGAAGTGAAAGATGAGGTCCTTCGAATGAGGCAACTTCAGTTTCCTTTTGAGCTACTGCCCCGCAGTTCTCTCTCACTGCTGACATTGAATACAACTGATCACCAGGAATAAAAGCTGGTGTAAATTGGTCACAGCCCGGTGTAAAAACTTACAGCTATTGCATTTGCAGCTGAAAATACAACAGCGATGCAGAACGTGTTATTCGTAAGTCACAAAGAAGATATCACTTGGGTCTGTGCACCTCAAATGTCCCATCCAGGGATAAAAATCAACCCTATGATATAGAGCCATGCTCACTCATCAGCACTCCACACTGCGGGCCTGTATTACAGCCCATTCGTCTCCACGGAGTCTCCTGACCAGGTCTGCGCCTCCACACAGCTGCCTCAGCCACAGGCAGCCACTGCAGGCTTCTCTCCACACAGGCCTTTTACTCCCACTGTCCTGTGTGCAGCCTCAGCCTTGCTCTAAGAATAAAGCTGCAATTTTGATCAAAGATCACAATGTTGGTCTGGCTCTCTGATTAAGGACACAGTTTTGGTCTCTTTCTCAGACTATGGTCACAGTTTCGGTCTGGCTCTCTGATTAAGGACACAGTTTCGGTCTGGCTCTCTGATTAAGGACACAGTTTTGGTCTGGCTCTCTGATTAAGGACACAGTTTTGGTCTGGCTCTCTGATTAAGGACACAGTTTTGGTCTCTTTCTCAGAATATGGTCACCGTTTTGGACCAGCTCTAAAGCCAGGACTGAATACTGCTTACATAACTTGAGCAGTTAACCTAAAAGTACTGGCCCTGTATATTATTTTATCAAAACACAACAGGTGACCAAATACAGCCAAGCGCACCCCTAGTTGACCCGTAGATCTGACAGCGCTCAGAGCATGAAGGAGAGCCGACTTTATGTAAGAAAGCGAGGCACAATGAGATGCTTTACTGGTTATTGGTATGGGGGATGGAGTTGTGGGCTGGCATACCTCTAGTCTATAATACGTGAGCGAGGGGCTTCTGAGACCTCACACTTGGCTTCACAGAACATACTGCCTTCACAGCGGTACACTTTAACTTCCCCCTTTCAGATGTCATATTAGTGCAACGCATGAAATAATTCATACCACAGGCCATTGTGCAACGCAATGCCCATGAGAAATAAGACCGCGAGGGCTGCAGTCCTCAGAGCTATGACTGGAGGCGCTGCCGGTCTCTCACTTTCACAGATCAAACTTACTCTGGTAAGGGGGACGTGACCGGTGAGGTGCTGAGCAGTGGGTTCATATCCTGGTCAATGAAGAGCCACACAACACAACACAGGTGTCAATCACCTCTCCACGAAGTGAGCATGACCTCCAGCAAATGCTTTCTCACAGGAATAAACTATGACCAGATATTGTCACATGACCGGATTATGTCATAAATGAAATAATTATTAGTTGAAGTGGTGCTTACTTTGAAGCTGTCAGATCAGCTGATGAGTTTTTCTTCGCTTGTGGTTTCAGTACAGTGTTTTATACAGACATCAGGTTTAGCTTTAAAGAAACGTATTGCACAAGAATTCTCGTGCTTTGCATCCAAATGGACACTAAGCTCACTGAGCATCACAGTAGCTGGCATCACAGTAACAAAATCAAAACGGCAAAATAACACAGACGGAATTATGCAGTGACCAAATAAGTGTTCAAATAAAAAAAATGAAAAAAATCTTCAAAGTAGCAATTTTTTTTTTAAATTACATTTTTTAGAAAGAAATTCATACTTAGACAAGAATAAAATTTGAAGTCATTGCCTAAGAAGCAAATTTCAAGCATTCAGTATATGTCTTTATGTCTTTGAGTGTCTTTGAATGTATGTTTCCGAGTCTCTTAATCAGGTGTGTCCAAACTGTCGCCTGGTACTATACATAATTAGACTAAAGGTCCTTGTTTAGGTGGAGGAAACCGAAGTACAATTTGTTTAAAGCAGACTGGGAAAGCGCTGTGTTGCATTATCGGTGAGAAATAACGATCCTGCCTCCGAAATAAAACGAATCAATAAGTCGCCTTAAGTAGGGAGCTCTCAAAGCTTCAGCGGAAGTCGCGTTAAAGATCACCGGCACTTACGCCACAATCAGTCATGCCGCAGCGAAACAAGTTTGCTGACTACCGCTGTCAATCACCACCAAGCAAGCGTCTGGCCCTCCAACGCCAACACGCTTATAGAGGCATCACCTTTCAAGTTCGGCACGGTTTTGGTGCAGTACCTGTGTCTGCTTTTCTGCATGGGAACCATTAGATCACAGATCAGGCCTGGTGTCCCTGCTGTTTATTGCTGTGTTGTTTAGCTCAGAGGGAAAGTTCCTGGCTTTGTAGTGGCTGCACAGTAGCGGGTCACAGGCTGTTGTCGAGGGGGGCTGAGAGAGTACAAACAGCAGAGAGAGCGGCCGGGGCTGAGGCGGGGGCGAGGTGTTAAGAGGTGGAGGGGGGTTTCCACTCGTTTCTCACACGAAATGCTGCTTTGTGCACTCGCTGCACGGAGGGGGGGGGGGGTGCGCGAAAGGGACGGGGTGGCCGCTACCACCTCCACATCGGAGTGAGAGCCAACAGTTTGCCTTTCTGCAAAATACAAAAACACAGACTGTTTTTGAATTACCATGGAGTTCACATGCTCTCACTCGAATGCCAACGGCAGCAATAAGACATAACATGCTGACTGCAACTGCTGCATAAAGTACTAGAATACAAATACACATCAATATTGAATCAAAAAAATTGATCAACTTCCAATCACTCTATCTACAACCCACATCCCTTACATGTAAACTCAAAAAGTTTTACAGGTGTATAGACTGTAATGAAACAGTATGTCAAAATTTGGACTGACCCACTTGGTTTTAACAAATTATTGGTAGCATTGGTATATGGTAGCATTATTGCTGTATGAGCAAATTTTGATTGGAGTTGTATTTGACTGGGATGACTGTTTCCATTCTTTTGATGTTCTCTATCCTAAAAAGTGTCTGTCTTTCGGCGTTATGTGATTCAGCATAACAGTCATAATTCTGCTTCTTCTTTTCTTTTCTGAAGTGTTACCATCATCTGCGATGGAAAGGGGAACCTGCACGTGAAAAGGAGAAGTCGATAATCCATATTCAGTTGTGCTTGTGACGGAACAACGCGTTTAAACTCTCATATCAGGACCGATCTAGCCGCGGCCTTCAAATGAAATCTATTTATTATTCTATCTCTATTGGTTTGTGAGCAATTTAATTCCTGTCTACATGCAGTGACACCATCACTGACAGTGCACTAGATGCGCTGAATTTTTTTTTTTTTTTTAAACAACGTTCGTGTGAATTTTTTTCCCCAGTTGATTTAAAGACAGAAAACAACATGGCTCTGGCCTGATAGGTAGGGAGAACCATGTGAGATACATGGCCATGAACTCTGACCGGCCCCCATCACTTAATAGCCAATTAAAGACTGAGAAAAGAAAGAAGGCAAAATGTGATTCCTGCTACCAAAGAGGTTCGCGGGAGTCAATGAGAGCTTCTTGCTACGGCTGCACCGTGAACAATGAGCAGTTGGGCCTTTCTGTGCAGACCCCAGCTGTCACTACCTGAGGGGGGGGTGCGTCTTGGGCGGGGTTAAAGGTTTTAAACCCATTCCGGTTGAACAGGCTCCCCTGTTAACCTCCACTCGGGCCACAGCCGTCAGTACCAACCGTCTGAGGGCACAAAGGAAAACTAATTAACCCAAACCAATGAGATCATCTTCAGGCGGGGATCCCAGGCAGGGGCAGGCATGGCAGGTGAACGGGTGGGCGTCAGCGGTGGTTATATGCCTTTTAATTGCTGCCTTGCTGCCACTTCCCACCACAATGGACGCCTTTCTGCGGTATGAAAGTGATTTCATTTCTCTGGGTTGAAAAGCCTGGGAGGGGACTCTCGAGGCGTGGGCCTCATCTCAATTGTATCGCTGCCTCGCGGTGCTGTTTGACTGCACAGGGAAAACTCAGAGGCTTTAAATGGCACCTCGGGCTGTTGTGTGAAAAAAGTTATTGGAAGCCCACCATACACCACACTGGAGCCAAGTTGAGTATTACATAAGAGGGGAAGAACTGGTACCCTGTAGTAAAACCCCTGGCAAACTCTTGAGATGGGTCAAGTATGCACCAAGTACACCCCAACGACTCGCACAAACTGAATTAGAAATGGCTGGTTATGTCCAACAAAGCACTTTCCCTGGGTTTCACTGACTCACAGAGGAGAAGTCAGGGCTTTTTGAGGCAGCTGCACATTTATGAGAACTAGCTAAGATAAGAAAAGGGCGTTTACACCAACTTTCACCACGGCTCAGAGGCTGTGCTGTTTCCAAAGTGTGAAAACTGTGGTGTGGCGGCATTTGTGAAGGCCGTAGACTAAAATACAAAGAGAGACAACATTTTCCTGTTTCGTGTTTAACTAATGAATTCACAAAGGTCATTTCTTGCTCTTCCTTACATTACAATGGGCTGTAGTGGTTTCAGCAAAAGGCTGTTCATCCTAAGTCTGAGGGTTCAAACCCTGGGTAGAGCACTTCCCTTCTGTCCAGCACACTTCATCTAAACTGCATGAGTCAAAAACGTATTAAATACTAAAAACTCTTCAATTCTAAAATCGAAATGAAACATTTCAGGTAAGGTTCCTAAACAAGGGATCATCTACCAGGTGAAGCTATGTACTTCTCATAAGGTTTTCACTGAAACACAGAAACAACAATGAATGCAACTTAAGCCACAAAAAGAACATATGCAGGAAGTTACTGTGTGCTAAAGGACACAAGGACATGCAATATCCAAAGCCCAAATGTAAAAGGATTGGTATATGGTATTTTTATGGTATTTGATCATTTTTCCATTTGTTCTGATTGTCAAGCAATTTAATTGTCACTATAAGCAACAATTAGAGTGAGTCAAACATCGCTGTTTTCTCCATTATTTTGACAGCTGTCATGGCACTTATGTTAACAATTGATAAGGAAAACTATTATAAGAAAACGTTTTTGGAAAGCTAAATAATTGTTGGTCACACAGTGTATTTCAAACCTTGTTATTAGTTATTACAAACACAAGCTCTACACAAACTGCTAACACCTTATATGATGGGGAAAAAACTGTCTAGTGTCTGGCTGAACACACGCTAACCACTGACATCACTTTGGCCACTGCTATGATCTTTCACCACTTCGCACTGGAAAATTTTACTTGTGCACCAACATAGGAGAAGTTGCATAATTTAAAAGCATACCATGGGAGGAAAATGCTCATATTCAGGACAATACCATGCTGTATAAGTTACACTGTGCTGTATTATATACTGTACATATTTAAAATACACTATTTCATGAAAAACAAAAATGTCAAAAATATAAGTGAATAAAACAAAAACTCATTCCTGGTGATATGACCCGGACAATCTACAGTACATGACAGAGGTGGCCAACTTCAGAGCTTTGTCTGTGTGGCCCCTGGAACAGATACAACAGGGAAAAACCAGTACTAACTGATTTAATGTAATTAAAATTATAAATGTTAACTGTTGTGTGCTGTGAAAGATGTAACATGCTATTCCAGAGTAGACAAACATGAGGGCACTCTTGAGCAAGAAATGTTCAGGTCATCTGTGTCACCAGAGGCACCACAGCAGTGCAAGTATGGCACAGTAGTGGTTCACAGCCAGTTGACCCCTCTAGGGACAGGTAAAATAAAACAGATTACACACACAAATGAATGCATGGTTAGATATAAAATCATGTACAAATTGAAAGTTCTCCATACAGTAAATTATTCAGATGATAAAATCTGAAAACATTTCTTACTGTGGGCCTTTGATGATGGCACTGGTGAACTACAGCACCTTCTATGGAAATAGAACTGCTATCCCTGGTATATATGTTCAGCCCACCGACAGTCACCCTAATGAAATACACCCTATTGCAGGGTCATTTTAGAGGGTTTTTTGAAGAGGGAAGATGCATATTCTGCAGTATAACATATGTACCATAAGATGACTGTACAATACAATATAGTACACTGCAGAAAGATTTATACAGCGTTCAGCTGAACGGCAGCAATACTGTTTTGCACTAGCAGCTGGGATACCACCAGAATGTGGTAGCGACCAGCGACCTCTGATGGGCACAAGAGAAGGGTCAGTCATGGCGTGCTGCCCTCCTACCTTGGACCTGATCCGCACAGCGCTCCTTGGCCTTCTCCCTCATCAGTTTGGGAATCAGCACGTCCTTCTCCACATGCCGCAGGAACGGCTCCTCTGAAGGAGAGAGGCGCATCAGTTGTCTTTACGACAGACCTGCTGTGCATCAACAATTTTATGCTTTAATTTTATATACACATGTAATATCCCTTGAACTTCAATATTCACTCAGATGTACACAAGAGTAACACCTCACAAGACACACACAAACAATTTAATACAAATATCTAAAGAAATCAACTGAAAAGTAAAAAAAACTGAGGGTCCTTTAACTGTGGGGCTGACCACTATTCATCACTGGTACCACCACTAAGGTTTTTATTTTCTTTTTTCTTTCTTTCTACATTTCCACCTCTAAGCCACTGTAAGAGTGCACTGAACTGAAAGTGGCTTCCTGTTTTTGTCTATGGGAAGGTCAGACCCTTCTTAAAGCAATGAACAACATTGCAAGGCAGGCAATCCCCATCTTATCAAATGAAAAGTCTGTGGGGTTGCTCTCAGTATCCAGCAAGGGACTTTTGGAACAGTCGGCACCAAGCATACACTAGTAGGCCTCTTACAACACCCTAACCCCCCACTTCAACAGCCCACAGCCCAAACTCTCTCTTCTCTCCTCCCCTCTCCTCCCCTCCAATCCCTGTATGGGACATAACTACTCAAGCACCACTGGCAGCTGCTCAGAAGACAAGCACGCACCCATACAGTGGTGCCTTGGTCATAACTGGCAGGGGGCAAGTCTATACACCACCCAGCTGAATTCCCACAACTTCAGTCTGAATGCTCAGACTGCACACACTATGCTAGCTTCAGCCTCTGTTCAGAATTACAACAATCACACAAACAGGAAGTCTTAAAAAAAAAAAAAAAAAAAAAAAGTGTGTACTGCAAGCTCTGCCATAGGCAGGACTGGGGCACTGTGAAATCAATCACCTAAGCCTCTATGTGTTGTAAAGCTCATTCACTGCTTTCCTAGTGCAAACATGTTATTGATTACCAGCAACACATATCCAATGATCAATATCAACAAGAAAGCCCCACTGACTGCGATATCCTCCTGGTGTGAGTGTTAGTTTTTAGTGAGGTTCTCCACATTTCACAATGACACAGCTTCTGTGGGCATGTCACAGCAACACAGAATTTCAGATGCAGTGCACTTTGCTTATACAATCACAAACAACTCAGACCATTTGATTTCTCCATGATATACTGGGACTGTGGTGCTTTGCTGGTTATCATGCACTTCCATGATGCGATGCCTCCTTAATTCTTAGGAATGTAGATGGTCCAATTTCTCAGTTGTATTTCTTTTACTGGTGTTAGGACTATCATAAGACTCAAGAAGGCACCCTTTCTCATCCCTAGAAAGTGTAATTTCTAAACTGCACAACTTCACCTCAGCACATTTTCATTGCTAGGTGCTTTGAACATCAGGGACAGAGTATTCAAAGAAATGATTATGTCCTAGTTGTCTGATCATTGTAAGCGGGTGATTTTTAAGATCATTTATTATAAGCAGAGTGCGCCGTATTTCGGTGCTCCCTGGTCAAAGATCTACATTTAAAACTTGCAGCAATATCAAATAGGTCATATATTTAAGTAAACCTATGAGGAGTATACTTATGAGACACTGATGTTCAGACAGAATACATGTAGCAAGCCGTGTACAAAAGTGGCAAACGTTAAGGCACTGAACTCTCGATCAAATGACAATGGGTTTGAATTACAGCTGGGACACTTCGGTGTACCCTTATGCTCGCTGTGCTGTAACGCAAAGTAGCTCGGCTATAATTTTCTAATAATAACACCATAAACAAGGCTAGCCATCTAAGCCTTCTTAGAAAATAGCTAGCTGCACGCATGGATGAACCATTTCTACACCGCTGTGATCGAAGCGTCCTTCAACACGAACACCATCTTAGGTTAATTAAGGTCAGTCAAAACACCTTGCATTCTCCTGAAGAGATACTGTGCCCTTGACACAGTCGCTAGCTATCATCAGCACCGGCACAGTAACGCCTAATGTTAATCAAGATGATCTGCAAAAGTAACGCTAGTGAAGACCACTTAAAACAAGAATACGACAATTAAGTTTGCTACAGGGTTCACATTAGGTAATTTGTTAGTCAGCTGTCTAACTGGCAATCTAGATAGCTAACTAAAGCATGTTAGCTAACGACGCTGGCGAATCGTACTACATATAGTACAATGACTAAATTGGCGAGCTGATGGGCTAACGTTTTCTCGTTCTCTCGAATATACCACGTCCATGTGAAATGAAGGACACTCATCAAATACGTTAACACAATTTCTGAGGATAGCGAGCTGGCTAGCTACTTGCTATCTAAAGTTCGCATCGGGATTAGAGCATCAACCACTTCGATTTGACTGCAGCGTTAGCTGACTTGCTAGCTACTGCAGCGTTGAGGATTCGGTGGGATATGCAATCTGACCAAATAGCTCGCTATATCTTGCCGTGTCCTCCTACAAACAGCAGCTACCTGTTTTCGTGGATTCCATGTGTAAAGACAGTCGTGCTTCCCTCACATTACAAAACCCAAAGTTGCCCTACAGCGCGTTCGCCTGTGACCTTTCACATGCAAGCCCCGCCCTCCGATGCGTACTTCCGGGAGGCGAACCAACCCCCGTCAAGCTGACGACCGCCGGTCGTGTCACAAGGGGTAGGTCGTGCGTGCACTGAACGGCAAACTGTTGAACTGCTGGTGTCACGACTATCGCGAGTAATAA
Source organism: Megalops cyprinoides (assembly GCF_013368585.1). NCBI lineage: Eukaryota > Metazoa > Chordata > Actinopteri > Elopiformes > Megalopidae > Megalops > Megalops cyprinoides. Next base: position 23,765,531 of record NC_050592.1, read on the forward strand.
TAATAATCAGCGTCATCATTTACCAGTGTAGTATAAGGTAGTAACGTTACATAGTACCGGAACGCAAACTGATAATGTCAATGTAGTAACCTTTGTGCAGTGTTTTGCCTCCCAACTCTTTTGATACCCGTGTTGTGTGCTTGTGCCCTTGGGCGACAAGTTACTTAACGTAACAACATGTTAAAATCCACGCTATTTTGAACATGCTTGGTGTTTTTATTTAGTTTTTTACAGTATTTTCCAATAAACACGAGTTTAACGAACTTAAAGTATACATTTATATAGCAGCGATTTAGAGTTAATTACGAAGATGACGAATATTGGCCTCTGTTGGTTACATTGTAGACTGGAAACCTTGTTTATTGTTGTATCCGTTAGTGTTGTGAAAGTGTCGCGACTGCTGCTGGAGCTTTGACAGTGATTACTTGGCATGTTTTGACGGATCGCTCACGGACCCCTCGCTGGCAGCCATGCTCCGGAAGCCCCACAGGGGGGGGGTTGATCTTTTAGCAAGGGCTGTGTCCTCCATTAGCATCCTCTGCCGCTTGGCACCATCAACTCCCCGAGTAACCACCAAGGTTTGGAGATCGTCCATCTCCCATTTTCAGATGCTCCGCAGCCCTGGCTCTGCTGAGATATGAGCCATGAACAGTGATATGGTCCTTTTACTCATGTAATCACTGCTCTGAGCCTGTGAAATCATAGTAATGATTTGACAGTCTTCATTTAGGTCAAGTGAAGATGGCAAATGCCTACAGTCTGCAGATTTCCCCCTATCATTTGGACTAGGAGGATGAAATACGTTCATTTGGTCCATGATGGAGGTGACAGGAACAGCCCTGGAATCAATGAGCATCAATACAATCTTGTTTAAGCTATCATTTAGGAGGCAGGGGTCTTTTGGTATACTAGGTTGGACCTCTTTCTGTGAAGCTGCATGGCCCGTACATGTACCAGTTGAATTTCATCAAGGTGGAGTCTGCATTTTGCATCAGCTGCCCTAGCATATCCCTACACTTGACAGCTCTGGCCAACCCAGGAGTTATAAGTGGCTGAAAATATTCTTGAATTAGACATGTTTTATTTAAAGAGTTGGTGACCAAATTCATTATATAAAATGGTACTGAAATCTGTATTTAAGGAAGACTGTGCAGTAGTAGTACTGAAGTAGTACAGGAACCAAGATTAGTGAGGACCAGCTGTAATATACCTGGGCAAGGTAGTGTACTTCACCTCAATTGCTCCAGTTAAAGTTTAACAGTAAGAAGAGTTCAAGAATGTGTGAGCTATAAGTTGCCCTCAACACACGAGTAAAACTGGCTTCAGTATCCGTCAGCCTTTACAGTCATGTGAAGGTAAAAAGCTGTGTGTTGCAACCACATGACAAAAAGCTCCATACCCCTGTGCAGGTGTCTAAACATAAAAGAAAACCCCTTCAGACAGTTGGGTTTGACCATTTTCCACCTGTCGTCTAGCTTTGTATTGTTCATACCTGTCTATTTAGGTTCAGCTAAGGCAAAGCAACTTTACGAAATTTGAAAACATTTACAAGATTGTTTATACTACTATAACAATATGTAAAAACTACTATCTGTACTATGCTGTAAGTAATCTTATCAAATTTGAAATATGTAATAGTGTTATCATCAGAACACCAGTTCCAAAAAATTCCATTTAAGCTATTAGAATTACATTATGTATATTTTTCACATGAAATATAATATTCATTGGAAAAAAGGCTATGTCTTAACAGTATGATGTGACAGTACTTTAATATCTAGCCTTGTCACAGCCTCAGAGTTTGAGTTTCAGTCTATTCAATTTTACTGTCATGTTTGAAAATTCATTTGATAAGAAATTAATTCAGATGTGAGAATCACATCAAATGTATTTGTCAAAGTGATATGTATACAAAGGAGTGGGTCAGAAAGGCCAAGATATGGATTGTTAAAATGCAGTACTCTGTGGAGCAATAACTATCTATCTATCTATCTATTTATCTATCTATCTATCTACCTAACTATCTATCTATATGTTTGTTAGTTTATTTATTTTAGTGCTGTTGGACAATTGAAAAAAATCACGATTAATCTCTCAATTTCAACAGTTAATCACAAGTGCGATAGCACATTTAATCGAATCACAAAGTAGCTGTGAAGGTTTTTTTTTTTTGATCACTGGTCAAAAAGTCTTATCGGTCGATCTCTGGTTATAATGACATTATTTTTCTGTATTATAAATACACATTAAGAATAAATACAATTCTAACAGGCTGTTTGGATTTGAACAAAAATGAACACAAAAACTGTGTACTTCTGATCTTGTATAGGGAATATGGAGCAATCTGAGACACAGCCTTTGTTTAAAAAAAAAAAACCCAACCTCAATGTTTTGTAGTGCAGTTATGATTAATACTGGCAGCTTTTCCCACACTTGAAGGCAATGGAGAATTCTAGGAAAATAATACTCCATAAAATAGGGAGCCACAGCAAGATATCCGTAATAGGTTTCTCTTAGTACCTTCATCATTGTAACGGCACTGCACAAAAGATACCAATGAGAAAGCTCAATGACCTACCCTGCTATGTTGAGGGGCCTGCAGTCAATTGCGATCCACTTTGCAACAGCCTGTACTCAATGGTTTTGCTTCATAGGCATGCGGCAATTAACACAGTCTAAGATTATACTCTGAAGGAACTGTCCCCGTCTGTCACTATAACTTCAATTATTGACATTATAATGTTTATCCCACAAGTGCTAACTCAAAGTCGATGTACTTCTAGTTCTGTGATACTGTAATTCCATTAGACAGAAACTGTTATCATTTAACTTATAACTTAACTGTTATCAGCCGAATAATCTGTAAGTCTTTTACAACAAAAAGAGCTGTTCAAAAATCCCGTTTAATTTTTTTTTTCAGTGTATCTTGCATAAACCCAGCAATCCTTGGGATTTTTTTAACCAACTACAGGTGTGAGGGAGGGTAAAACATTATTCATTTGTGTTAATCACATTACAAAATGAATAACGCGTTATCCATTTGAAATTAATCACATGCATTAATGCGTAAACATTGACAGCCCTGATTTGCTCATTTGGAAAATGTCATTTTCTGGGACCATGACCCCATTTGACCATGTATGTTCAGAGTTTACGGCGTAGATAAGTCCAATGCCAAAGCACAAGCAAACATTTTAAGGTGACAGTGTAAAAAGACGCAGTTTAAAAATAAACATTTGTTGCTGTTGATGGAGCTTTAGATCAACGGAAAAGTCGCTCTCAAGGCTTGAAGTTCACACCTTCGCTGTGAGGCAGAGATGAAAGGGGGAACGAGGAGAAGATCAGAGAGTTGGTGGAAAGGAGGACACAGAAAGCTCAGGCCCGTCTGGCAGCTGGGGTCTCGACAGCGCACCTGTAAAACAGGGCCCAGACCTGCAGTCCCCCCTCTCTCACGGAATCAAATTCAGAAAAAAAAACACAATGCACAGGTTGGGGCTACTCTCAGCAGGGAGGGGCAAAGAATATGGTGAATTTGGGCTGGATTCATTAAAGGCTTTAACCAACATGTCTGACACATCTACTGCCGGTGAAGTGAGTGTGTGTGTGTGTGTGTGTGTTGCTGGGGGGGGGGGGGGGGGGTTGTTTTGTTGTCTGCAGTACTTGAAGTCAAACCATTGTTTGCATTTGGAAATTGTAATTTGTTATTTTGCCGAAGGTGAATCAATCCTACTTAGAGTGAAAATTAAGATTTCAAATGGTGTGTACAAAAACCTGACTAATTAGTTGGTTCCTTTGTATGCTGTTAATGTCATAAAATGCTTTCTGTTGTTCTGTTCTGTTTCTGTTGTAGTCCTCATCCCATTTCTTCAAAGTTTTTTTTTTTTTCTGGTGCATTACTTTTAATTGGACTAGTTTCACATAAATTACAGTTTTATATGTTCATGAAGTGTTAAGCAAACAGTGAAAGTATATTCTGTAGCCTTTGTGTAGGGTTATAAGATTCACATAAAATATATCACATGTTGTTTCTGTTAACATAAATTCCTTTTACAGCGTCCCTAGGCAAATTTGAATCAAATCTTTTATCCATACAAACCCAGCAGAGAAAGAAACTTGTATTCTCTGTTCAATCTTCTGCCTCATAAATTGTAAAATGATCATGTAGGCAATTTTTGCACTGCATTGCACTATTATTGCACTATTAATCATAATTGTAGCTGATGAGAAGTTGTTTTCACTCCAACATTCAAAATCAGGGAGTGCATGACTTATATGATACAGAATTTTAAAAAATGAAAGCAGTCAAACATTTTGATCAAGAGGCCTATAGTTAGCCCTTTTTGTAGTTTTTTGTATTTTATTTGTTAGCTGTTTTGTTATTGTTGTTTTCCACCCCGCGCAGTCCCCAGGGAAACCACAGAGACAGATGAAGTGCGTAAACCTCACTTTGCGTATACAGTGCGGGGTGGGCTTTTGAAGGTGCTTTGAACACTCTACACACGAACACTCTTGTGTGACATGTGCAGGTTTCCCAAGTTTTTTACAATCAGACTCTAAGATTGACATTTGTACATTGAATCATAGAATGAAAAATGGCTCTGAATCAGTTTTTCTTCTTGTGGTTAGTAAAAGCTGTAGATTGTGTGAGAGCATAATAGATTGTGTGAGAGCATAGTCTAGCAGTGGTGTGTATGTTTGCAAATTGTAAACATTAAGTTTGCATTGATTTATTGTCACATTGTCACAGCTTTCTGTATGGAGTAACACAGTGAGCAGGACACTGTTCCACTACATCTATGTACACAGATGAGTAAAAGCTTTTAATGTAACAAGACACTCTTGTCAGTGTCCTTATCAGTACAATGATTATGTTACCGCTCAAAACATAACCTTTATTTGACATTTGAGCAAAATGTTGGGGCTATGAATGTTCCTTTTCAATACCTTTTTTATCATGTCATACATTTGGGCCAAATAATTAAATAGGCAATGTCTCATCCAATAATTTTTCATCATTTGTGTATGTTTCTGTTGTCTTCTCTTTTATTGAGTGATTTCTTTGATTGTTGCTCTGGGGGAAAAAGGCCCTTTTTGTTTTCATGCCTGCCCCTGAGCACCATACGTGGACAAGGGCAGCAAGCCCCCCCCCCCCACCCCCCCTTGTGCTCCCGCAGAGCTCCAAGAGACACAGATCCTCACACGCTCCGCCATGTTCTGCCTGAGGGCTTCTCGCAGGTTCGATTTCTTTCACCTCCGAACCTCCGAAGTCGAAAATGAGAATCTCTAAATGAGACACCCAGCCCTGAGGTGTGCCTGACCCTGGACTTCTCACCTCCTGCTTGCCAGGACCTGCAACAGCTGAGAGAGACCCTCAGCTGTCCAGACACCGGCAACATCCCCGCGACCGTAGCAATGATCATTTCTTAAACGCCACCCAGGACCGTTCTTCGAAAAAAGGGCATCCTACCCGGTGAAAGTCATTGGCTGGATATAGTAAGCATTTAACAGTCAGCAATGTAAGATATTCTGGTGTGTAAGAGGCTTTGGTGCACAAGGGCCTTTGGTGTGTAAGTTAGTGACTTGAGTGTGAAAGGGACTTTGGTGTAAAAGGGACTTTGGTGTATGCACAGTATATCTACTCAAACACTTTAAACATTTTTTCAGGGAGGGCCTTTGTATAAATTTTCTTCTTCATATGGAAGGAGCCAGTGTATCCATGATTTCCTAGTCTTCTCTCAGTGGGAGGTTCAGCTTCTCATGTGAAGGCATGCTCATGGCTGGGGTTTGGCCTTTGTGGAGTCAGAGCCTTGTCAGCTGAACAGATTGAAGTGCTAAAAGGCTTCTGACTGTAATTAGGTCACCACATATCAGCCCTTTTTCCATGACGTACAGTAGCATAATTACAGCGGACACCTTTTTAATCAAGGTGACACCGCACTCTGAGGGGCTGTAATAATGAGTAACGTCCCGTGACCTTTTACCCTAGAATCTGTTCGCTGTTCTCCAACCATGTGAGATTTGCCGCTCTTTGACCTTTCTGTCATTCCTAGGATGTGCATGTGCCCATCATTGTGAGCCAATATCGCTGTATACATCACCATACTTTATTTGGGCATGGGAAAATACACTGAATTTATTTTTTGTTTTTGGCTTACCTCTCACGGAGTTTGTGAAAAAGAGGGAGGAAGTGGAATTTAACAGCAACACCTCCAATAAACATTGAGAAATGAAAAATAAAACAAATTGTGAAAGAGACCCCCCCCCAATTCCCACCGTGCCACAGGCACTGTTAGACAGAGTGGACACATTGCACTGCCTGCAGAGGAGGCCCAGAGAACAGTGTGCTTCTCTGAACCCCCACCCAACCCCACCCCCTCACTCCCTGTGGAATCCCCAAGTTGTGGAGAGAGGGGCGTTGAAACCATATTGTATTGTCAGAGGAGATCAGGGCACTTACCTCTGCAGAACATTTAGCGCCGACATGCGGACCCTGACAGAGAATGGCACTAAAGCTCCACAGCTGAATGGCTATTTTTGTCGTGGCAAATACACTGCTTTGTTGGGAAACAGTTTTACTGTTGATGTTTTCTGCTGGGTATTTTTTTGAAAATCCACAAAATATTGAAAGGATACTTTTAATCTTTTGCACATGTCTGGGAATATGGATTTTTTGAATTATGGTCAATCAGAATGTTGATCCATCTGGTCATTTACAATATTCAACAGACCGGGAGGCAGAAATGCAAATCCAAAACTGCTCTATTATAGTGGGTTTGTGTTCTCTCCCCCTTGCTGTTAACCTGCTAGCACTGTTCATTTTCACTTTACATAGCTTACAGTGTTTTCATTTATACAGTGGTTTTTAATATGATGACTTTGGCTGAAATAATGTAGAGGGAAATTCTTTTATGCAACAAACAGCTGAGAGTTAAAAACAGATCATTTCTTAGGTGAAGGCCTCTTTTCACATGAGTGTGCATGTTAATGTAATAATTTATTCTTTAGTATATAATTTGCTTCTCTAAAGTCATGAGACATGGAGAGGTAAGGCTTCTCTTCCTATCTCTAGCCCTGAAACACTGCCCAGACAGTAATGTGAATGCACCCCCCTGCCCCTGGCGATACCCCACCATTGCCCAGTGACCCCCATCTCTAATCCCATGTGGTGGCAGAAACAGGACTCCATTTCCTGGGCCAAGAAGGTACCGCTGCGCCCGTGTGGACCAGCAACCGTCTTGAAACTCTGGGGAGGAGTCGTGGTTGGCTGGCAGAAGATGTTCCCCCCCTGTGCAAAGGAGGGGGGGAGAGGGTGTGTTAGGCCCATTTACCACCACAGAGCTAGAACCAGCCTGGCATGTGCTGGAGCCAAAGCTGGCTTACCCAGAGCCTCATGACTGCTTTTCCATTGTTTTGCTTGCAGCCAGTGTGGTGGCACAAGACCATCTGCCCAGATGAACACAACTGCCTGGACTTTGTCTGCTAGTGGTGCTCGTTTACTTTGTCCCTCTCTCTTTTACCTTTCTCTCTCTCTCATGTCATTCCTTTCTGTATCAGTCTCTCTGCCTGATCTCTCTGTCTTCTACTTTGCCATGTTATTATTGAGTCCTCTCCCTTTCTAACTTTAATGCTCTTTCTAATCATGTCTGTCTCAAATTTTCCAATTCAAAATGCTTTACTGGGATGAAATACAATAGGTAATGAATAATTGCATTGTTTATATTGTAGTATAAATGAGTTTTTTTAAGCATGCACACATAGATAATATACATATAAACAACATTTAGGCCAAAATTTCAATGGGTACAATGTGAAAATTTTTGCTCTCTCCTTTTTCATTACAAGACAGTGTATTTTTTTACACTGCTCAATATCCCTCAAATTTTTATTGGCAATTGCGTCCTTTCATTGCTTCCATCTCCCTGTCTCTCAAATTCAAATAAACAAACTCTCTCTCTCTCATGCTCTTTGTCTCTCTGTCTCTCTTTCTCTCTGCTCCATAGCATGGAGGTCACATCGGACCATCCTGCTGGGCCCCTTTCCAGAGCGAGGTGTCCTTTCGGATGACTTTGGGCCACTCAGGAGGACAGGTTTGAGGTTCTGCTCCAAAGTTCTGCTCCAGTAGAGCCTGTCGATGGCAGAGCATCGTGGGTGCTGGAGAATGCGGGCATGCTGGTCCTGATATATCCCCCCTGGCCAAGTCGTGTGACTCCATGCAGAGTTCATCAATATTCCCCCAGCCAACGGTGAGTGGGAAGTGACAGAATCCATCTTCACACCTCCTGAGGCCCCTTTTTGTGTTTTCCACTATTCTGTGGCAATTCCCGAAATGGTTTGATCGGCTAACTTGGTACATTACTGAACTGTGTTTTCCTGTCCCACAGAATTTGTATAGATCAGATAAGGCAGGACAAAAGGATTCTGCCCCCTCTATCATGCAGATCTGCAGCTTATGACTGACATTGTTAACTACGGAGCCACTGTGCTCAGACGATTTCAGATCTGACAAAAAGATGTGTGCGTGTGTGTGTGCGTGTGCGTGTGTGTGTGTGCGCGTGTGTGTGTGTGTGTGCGCGTGTGTGTGTGCATGTGTGTGTGTGTGTGCGCGCATATGTGTGTCTGCGTGTGTGTGTATGTCTACCCTTGTTTGTGTGTGAGCCCGTGTGCACTTTAATTGGAAGGTGTGGAATCAGCCCTCTCAGGTTCACCAGAGGGCGATCCCAAAAGTCAAGCGCCTGTCACGGCGGGAAAGCGCAGAGCCGCGCACCGCCGCGCAACACCTGCCAGAAGCTGTGCCGTCTCGGCGTCCGCTCATCCCGCCCGACGTCGCCGGCCCGATCCGGCCGCGGAGGACAGGGGCGGGCGGCGCAGCCCCCCGTCGCCGCGCGGGAGAATTTAATAACCAACGGCCGGCATGGGACCGAAGGTGCCCACCTAGCCCTCTCAAAGCGCATACCCAGACGCCCTGCGGCTGCCCTGCGGGGCCTTTATTGCAGGAGCATGCGGGCCGAGCCAGCCAGAGCCCCCCTGGCCCACGGACTTCAATATAAATGAACAGTGGGATTCCCGGGACCTGGCAGCAAGAGAGCTTAGCAAAGTTAAAGCCTCTTATGCCACGCCTGGCCGTCGGTGCCAGCGGCAGCCGCTCGGCTGTCTGTGCCTGTCATGCAGGGACCTCTGTCTCCACACGTTAAAGGGACAGCTCCTCCAGGCTTACTGTCACGGCTCGTCCAGGGACTGTCGCTGCGATTCGCCGGTCACAGGTCAGACGAGGTGGCCTTCTCCCTTCCTCTCTGTCCTCCTATGTTCAGATATATGGCCCCTTTTGTTAGGCTGGCGCTTGATTGTTGCTTGGGTGCTCTGTTTGGTGCAGGGAGACTGCTGATTCTAGTACAGTTTACCATGAATCTGTCTCTCCTTCTCACTTTCTTTCTGTATAAATACATGTACACACATGTATAGACACACACATAAATGTATGTATTTTTGTATGACATTATAGCCTCACACAGAGTCAATAATTTGTATGCCGTATTTACACACATACTTGGATTCTGAGCTCATCTAATTTTGTCAAATATGAAATAATTTGCCATATGTTCCCAAAAAACACGCTGCAGCTAATACACAACTCCTGAGCCTCACAGAAGCTATTTAAAATGTTAGGTGTTAGCCTGCTGTCAGACATGCTGACAGATATTCTCATGCTGTGTGGAGATATACAGAGGTGCTGGAGAACAGGAGAAAGCAGAACCAGGTTCAGCTGAAAAACTATTCGTGTTTCAAATGTCAAAAACAAGATGGATGCACTCGAAAGCACGGTACACTGACAGTACCCCTGGCACAATGTCTTTAAGATGCTTGTTTTCCCTGTCATATTCTTCTTTTTGGACGTTTCTCAGCTTTTTTTTTTAGTTGGGTAAGGTTTGCCTTAAATTTCCTGAGAAAGCTGCAAGAGAGAGTGGTTTTGTGTCAGAGCGCTCAGCCCACCTTGGTCTGGGAGGTTAGTCCCACTTCAGTGCGCTGAGAGCACAATAATGTCCTAACAGATGGGTTTTAGAAAGTGGTTTAGGAGAACAGCGGGGAGGGTCGTCCAGGCCTGTGTCGGGGCAGAAGAGTCACTGCTCCGGGTGAGCAGATGAACACAAACCAACCAACTGCTTTCAACTGTTGATTCTTATAGACAGTCCCTCCCCCACCCCTTGCCAGTTTTAAGCAGCAATAATTTCAATGCTTTTTTGCCTAATTTTTTAATTATGCAAATATTTGAGTAAATCACTGTTTCTCTTAAATTTTTTATATATCAAAGAAAATAACTTTTGAAAGTCTACTGATCTGATTAGTTTGGTTCTACTAAATGACATATTTAAGAGAATATTTGGCTACTATGCAATGTAATAACAGTAACAATGTTCTAAAAATATTCTAACATAATAATAATAACAATCACCATCATCATAAAAATGGCAGAACTTTACCCGCTCAGTGGCAATTCTTACATTAAAATCATATGATTCAAACTCCCCAACCCTCTTGGCCATGGTCTAGTGCACTACCATTGCATAGCCTCACACATGCTACAGTACAATAAAACAGCATAGTAACTGACTATCAGGTACAGTTATATACTCAAAAAAATGATGATTTCATTTTTACATCTTTGGAAATTCTAAACTTCACCTGACATTAAAAACTACATGTGTCCATGTACGTTTTCTGTGTTGTACCAACTGTACCTGCCCTATTATTCACAGAATGGTAAAATATTAGTGGTAGTAACTGTCATTACCTTGAGGTTTGATTCTTTACATACGGATGTAAACATAGCTTTACAGAAGTGTCAGCGATAGTGTATTTCTTGTGCCTAATATTCAGTGATTGATTTATTTATGTACATGGCAGATGCCCTGGAGAGATGATGGTGTGTATTGATTTTAGAGCAGACAGCCCATAAATGGAATTCCTGCCTGTCAAAACTCCACAGGGCTCCTGCTATTCCTCAGCTCCAAGAAAACCTGGAGACCCCAATGCTATCCCTGTACGGGGAGGACCAGAGCTCCATCTAACAAACACACACACATACACACACACGCGCACGCAGGCATGCCCACATGCAGACACAATAAAGCACACTGATGCACGGGAACACACAGAGAGAGACAAGCGGACATGCATACGGAGCCGTAAGGAAACACGCAGACACATGCCAAAAAACTGCACTTTCACATGAACGCTCGTGCGAGTACACGCACAAACACACACACACACGCGTGCACGACACCCAGACGGAATAAATCACATTCTTGTTTTTGACTCATGGATGGCCTTCACGGTCTCTCACCTTCGCTGCCCACTGGAGGGACCCTCTACACGTCCTTTCGCTCTCAAAGGTCATCCAATCTGGACCCTCTGACCGCTCCCCCACCCCCTCACCCTTCCCCCCCACCCCCCCTTCACGTCCCCTCTGTCCCGGGGCGAACCAGCTTTTAGCCCCTTCCTCTCCCAAGGTACGGACTGCACTCCCAAAAAGCATTAGGGACCCTTGTACACTAATTGTGTCCGGGACTGAGGTTTGGGCCTCACTCTCCAAGCACGGTCCCAAAAGTGTCCCCACTGATGCCCTTACATGCCGTTGGCCTCCCCCTTGTCTCTCTGGCCAGTGGTTTCTGGGGCTCGGCTCTGTCTCTCAGGAGTGTTGCTTCCCTGAGTTCCACACTGTAAAATGATGACTAGTGTGGGTCACGAGAAAACCGTTAGTCTGTGACTGTGAGTATAGGGCTTTGTCTGTCCATCAGAAATCAGAGGAATTCAATCTGCAGCTTTGAATTAAAAGGGGAGATAGCCTGTCATTTCAAAAAGAAGAGTTCAGTACGAGATATTTGAGCAGATATATTAATGTACTATTGCATCACAATGAAATATTCTCTTTCTCATACGACAAACATGCATATATTTACAGTTGAGTCCATCACAAGATAAAACATATAACATTTCATTTACTTTCCAGACACCCTTATTCATGTGATTGTAACTGCTGACATTTTTGTACTTTTTACGCTGCTTATTCAGTTGAATAGTATAGTAGCAGTTGAGGTGTTGTACCTAGCACAAAGGTATGGGAACAATGTCCAACTGAAGAATTGAACCCGCAGCCTTCAGTTCTCAGACTGAGTGTATTAAATGCTAGTTCATAATATATTGCAAGCATGAGAACTATTAGGCAAAAATGAAATGTCAAAATCATTCAACCAGCAATCTTGAACAGATTGGTTTATGAAACTTGTTTCATTTCCCTTTTAAGGGATGAGATACAGCATAACACTGGATTGGGCCAAACCACCAGAGTGGGGGTCTGGAACTACTGGGTGTGTACAATACCCCTCCTCCCTACTATCCCCTAGACACATGTGGTTAATTGATCTCTCTTTAATTAATCCTCTTAACACTTTCTTTTTTAAAAACATTGTGATTTCATTCGGACATCAGATAACGATCAAGTAATTGTAACTGACAGGCCAAAAAAGGGTACTAACTGAGATCTGTCCCAGCAGGTTGTGTGGCTATGAGCTCAAGGCCCACAATCCTATCTGCACCCCAAACCAGGGGTGACAACCGGGGTGACAATCGCCTTGTTGTGGGGATTATCCATGGGGATTAGCTTGGCATGTCGTGAATGGTGATCACCATTGTACCATCGCAACGATCACTCAGAAATCGCCAACAACTGTTCCAGAGTCATCTTACCCAAGCCCGATCTTAACCCCCCACCATTATGTGGGAAAAGATGTAACTGATCCAGGGTCAGGGCTTGAGGGCAGACTGTATCTGCATGTGGATCATATACCAGGAACAATGGGATTTTTGAGAGTAAAGGGTGTAAGGTGGGTTGCGGGCACATTAAGATGGTATTGTGATGGCCAAAGCCACTGCCTCCGTGGGTCTTTAGACAACACCCTGCATCGCACGCAGTTGACTTAAAGCACATTTCACATGCGATCAGGAGGGGACGTACAACCTACGGCCCTGACAGGATTTCAGAATCTGCCTCATCCTTTCCTTGGAAAAAAAAAAGAAAAGAAAAGGAACAAAGCGAACGCTCCTTGGGCCCCGCGCGGTACGTCGGTGGCACCGCCATTCTCGCCGAGGCGACCATTGTCATGACAGCATGCCCCCGCCGACGACATCCCTGTAATCGCTGCCTTTGTTTATCTTGGCCTGGGCGCTCGGAGTGTCAGGACGCATTTCCTCTGAGCAAGTGAGGGCTGCCACTGCGCCGCAATCTGGGCTCGCTTCTCAAGCAGCTAAACCCTTTGACACTGTGGTTTTTAATTAAAATTACATTATGATTAATCAGCCGGAAGGGGGCTGGCTGCGTGAGGCAGGTTTGATTACAACCTGTGACGGACGCGCCGACTGCCAACTTGCTAAAGATGTGCTGGCAGATGCCGCGGCCGGTCTGCCTGTGACAGCCCAGCATACGGGGGTCCTGGCCCGGGCGAGCGCGCTGCCCGGACGCGCCAGAGGCCCGGTGGGCGCGCCCCCGCAGCCGGCTCACCGTATTGATCCGCGTTTTTTTGCAAGAGTGCTTTTTTTTCCTGCTGGAAGAAATCTCGGGGAAAATGGGTCGGCCGGCACCTCCACGTACCCCCAGTTGCCCGAGAGGCCCCTCCGGCCTCCCTGTAACGCCGGTGTTTTTATCTCTGCCTCCGTGTTCTGAGTCTTGTCCGTACAAGAAATATATTGTCTTCTTCGGGAGACGGCACGAGGCGGCGTTGGGGATTAGCGCCGGGACAGAAGCCGGGCCCGCGGTATTACACAACAGAAACGCGCATGCCATACTGCCTCTGTGCGCTACACAGACAGAGCTGACACATGCAGTCAGTCCATGTGCCAGTGATGGGAATGGATCGCATAACTACCCGGTGGGGTCAACAGCGCGGCCCAGTCGAAGGCCAGACGGCGCAGTGCTTTCATCATTTTTATTGCAAGCTCCATGCACCCGCTGGGAGAGGTCCCATTTGTTTCAAGGCCAATCACCATAGGTCACGGTGCCTAGGGGAAGTTTTCGGCACCAAAACACTGTAACGAGAGGACAGATCCATAGCAGGACAGGGCCAGGAAAAAACACGTCCGTGACTAACGAATCCTCAGTGTTAAGTCTTGTTTGCATTCATTACAACTGCCCATACATACATTTATTTTTGCAGCTCTGTGTCATACCAGTCCTCTAATTTTTCTTCTATATATATCTCATTTTACACCTTTGTGTACTTTAAATCTTCTCAACAATGCATGACTTTTCTTACGATCAACAATGACTATTCCTGCTTACAGCAAGTTAGCAAGTTCATTGGCTTGTTTTTAATCTTAACCATATCAAATTGTTTGCATATCATTGGTTAAATCTGGTAGAACTGGACAATATCCTGTTTCTGTATCAATGTGGGTGATTTTTTTTTATTTATTTATTTTTTTGGTATAATTTGAGCAGTTATTATTATTTCCAACATTCCAGATCACCTTGGATGAGGCTGTCTGCTGAATGAAACAGTGATAATGATTATAATTAAAATGACCATAATCAAAACTGACTTTGGTAGGTGCTTATTAATTTTCACTTTAATGTGACACAATTGTTTTGTAGAATTTAATATGCTCTTGTCTAAATATATATATTTAGATTTTATTATAATATATCTAATTTCCTGTATCTCATTTTGATGAATGCACTGTTTAAAGAATTCTCTTTATATATAACACAGTGTCCACTGGCTTCTTTGTGTCAATGGAGGCTATGCAGTATTTTTTTCTTACAAAAGCAATGCTATTCTCTCATCAGATTGTTATCCCTGCCTCCGACGGAAGTTGTAACCATTACCATAGACCATGATATTTGATCATTTTTTGGATAACTATTTGGATGCACCAAAATTTAAGTATAGTTTGACAGGAGTTACTAATCTCTGTTTATTAAAAGTTTGAACATGATTGACATTTTTTACATGTTATTTTTCAATGGGAATTGAACTTGTGTTGAGCTTTAATGTATTTGACACATTGTTGGGATAGGAAAAACAAACAACCTCATTAACAGCAGAAAGATTGTTAGTATTTCATGAATGTATCATCTTATTTTTATTCCCATGGTCCCTTCAATGTGTGGGTGAGTCATTTGAAATGTGATGAATCTTGTCTTGAGAGTAAATCTAAGTTTTGCTCAGAAATGTGTGTTGTGGAGCGAGGAGGGGTCTTGAGGGGCTTCAGAAACATGGCCCTGGATTGTTACTTAGCATGTCAATACCCCTCACGACAGTGCAACAAGGTGTGCTCTAATTAAAGAGGATAAGAGAAAAGGTCAAGTGCTGTGCAGGCTGGGGACGTCAGACTCAGATAACCCCCCTCCCAAACACACGCACACACACACACACACACACACATCCGTCCACCCCTCCCCGGCCAGATCGCTCTTTGTGGTTAGACCATGCTGCTTTCAGATTGGGCCCTGTTAGGACAGCCTTCTGCCTCCGAGTGTAAAAGGAGCCTCTGACACTGATTCAAATTCAGCTCAATCTATTTATTTTCAGATACTCATCTGGCAATCTTGAGGGTGGTTAAGAGTGATGGGGCCTGCACAGAGGCTCAGAGGATATGCTAGCCACTAGTCAGCACTGGGACACTTTTGCCACATGAAATGAAACCAGAGAGGAATATTTGCCCTGGTGCTTGAACATGCACAGATCCTGTGACTTTCCACACATAAATGTTCACGTGTTTAAAGCACTCATGACCACAAAACAGCCTGTCTTCAGATCGCAAATGCCCAGCCACACTTGCCTGAGGAATTCAAACTCCCATAAACAGCAACTTTAGTCTCAGAGGCTAGAAGAAGATGTTCCCACCTCAGATTTGTAGCAACAGACTATGAAATGATTATGAAGCAGGTATAATTTCTAAGAGCTTAATATATAATCATGATTCACAATTGTAATTTATATTGCCACTGTTTCCCAGACACATATGAATTACACATTGTATTTAAGAAAAGCAACAGTAAAAAAAAAAACGTTTGGAGGATAGGTGAAGGAACTGATAGCCAGAAGGTGTTCGAATCCCAGTACGGACACTGCTGTTATGATCTGTTGTGTACCAAGCAAAGAACTTCATCTAAAGTGCTTCTTTAACTATTCACCTGGATAAATGGATAGGATGCAATAAATGTGAGCATAAGTCATCCTTGACGCAATCTCCCAAGCAAATTCATTATGACAAATACAAAAAATAATTAAGATCTAATAATAATACATAATAATAGTACATAATACTTACACAAGCATTTTATATATACATTATCTATTTATGAGCTCTTTGTGTAAAAGCAATGTATTACATCATTATTATTGATGATAAAATATTAAATATTAAACATGTTTAAATTAGATTAAATAAGGTTAAATAAGATTCTTAAATAAGACATTAAGCTTGTAAGAGCACATCAGAGAGCTGTAGAACAAAAATCACTGTTCCAGGGGAGCAGACACTGACAGAGGACTCCTGCCCATATGCTGTCAGGATGGGGGACAGCAGACACGGGACGGAAATTAAACACACACAGCAGAACCGAGAGGGGCGGACCGGCTTTAATTAAAGACGAGGATCCCATTAAGATCCGCTCGAGACGCGCGGCTTAGCATCTGATGCTTTGGCGGGGTCTACGCCACGTTTGCGGCCACTTAAGGAAACCTGACCTCACCATGCCCCCTGACACATGTCAGCCACGATGACTCTCAAAACTACACAGGAATTCTAACCATCCCAGGCACACTCTAAATGTGCCATTGGAAATGCACGTACTTTGTCTTATTATCGCTTTCCACAGGATCATGACTTTAACTCTTCACAAACAGTATTATTGTACTGTTACCTGCTTCAATGAGAGGACTTTAATTATGTTTGATGTTTACTATCACTTCATTGGCTCTGAAATATTGCTTTACGTTGATATGACACTTCCTGCGGTCACTTTGACAGCCAGAATTAAAACTCAGTTGGAGGCATCTCACTGTTGAGGCATATACACATTCATTAGGGATTAAAAGAACAATTAAAAAACTGTAAAAAAAAAAAAATAAAAATATGTATATATATATATATATATATATATATATATATATATATATATATATATATATATATACACATTGCAGGAGTTAGAATGAATTTGAATTAAAGCAATATTACTATACCCTGTCAATGGGCATATTTTGCTGGATTTTAGCATTAAAAAACACACACACTATTACGGGGAATATCCAGAAGCATAGGTAAGAGGATGCTGATTTTGCAATTCAAACAGCAACGATTTACTGAAATGGTGAAGCCATTAACACAGATTCTCCACAGATATTCTATTGACTGAACATCTTGACTCACTGATTCAGCTCAGCAGACTTGACATTGAAAATAAGCTCTCTGCCATTGTTAAAGTTAAATGGGTTTTGATTTGCTGTCTGATTATGCATATTCATGAGAGGCGTGGCCCAGCACAAAACTTCCAAAGCACACACAAATCTAGACTGCCCCAGAACCTCCAATTAACAACCAAAATCTCTCAAACATGCTCTTACAGAGGACAGAGCTGGCAATCTCTGTACTTTCCCATTACTTCTGTTGTGTCTCTGTGTAGCAGTGAAATGTTATGGCCATATTGAGGAAATGTTATTATCCTCTGACTGAAACTGTGACATTGTATTTAGTTTAAATATATATTAAATATATATATGTATATGTCAGTTCTCATCCTACCACCCAGATGCATCTTTATTAATATGGTCTGAGAATAGCTGGCCTTCACATTCTGCGTTTTTTTTTTTTTTTGGTTTAACTATAAACTTTATCAGCCTGATGGTGTCTCCTTGGAAAGTGTCAGTGTTTGTGGCTGAAGTGAGAAGGGCTATACAGCAAGACATTGTGGATTGACCCTAACGCTCATGCCCACACACCTCTGTGTGTGTGTGTGTGTGCGTGCATGTGCGTGAGCGAATGTTGCTTCAGCTTTGGCTTCGAGATCAGCCTTGCTTGACCTTTTGGTGAACCCGGCGCCCTGCAATCTATACGTATCATTTACCCTGAGCCCTAATTGGTTTATGGACTGATGCACAGAGGCGTGAAACGCCTCCCAATGCTCAGTCACAGCGGGGCAAGCGCCATGGAACGGCATCGGGCATGACAGGGGTGTCAGGGGGCAGCGGCCCGGGCGAGGTAAAGCTGCTGTTCCCCCCAGGCATGGGGTGGCAGAGGGCGAAGCCTCCAATGTGGGGGAGTGGACATTCACCCACATCCCTCCACAAACAAAACAAACTGTAAGTAAAAACACTTCTTGTACGATAGGACACTGACATAATTACAATCAATAAGTGATCCTGTTAATCGTGTCTAAAAATCATCAGGCATAGCTATTTGTGAGCTATGTAAGAGAAAAAACAGTTATTTGAAATAAAAGCAAAATGGAGAAAAGGAGAGAAGACAGAGAGAGAACGAAAAAGAGAAATAGGGAGAAAGAGGAGAAAAAAGAAATGAAACGAGAGAAAAATGGAGTAAGAGAGAGTACTTGCAGCGGTACTCTTTTTTCCTCCGAGCAGACGCTCCGTGTCTTCTGATGGCAGAGGGAGATCTGGCGTGTCTTTCGAGAGGTCTTTGTGCCTCTCTCTTTCCCTCTGCGGGACTGTTTAAGGGTGCAAGAAACACCCTCCCTGGAATACTGCCTTGGCACCTTGACACCGCAACCACCCCTCCCGTGTGCCTTTCCCCCTTCAAAAAACCTTATCCCCCTCCCGCCCGCGCCCCTCGCCTGCAGCGAGCAGCGGAGGGTCTGGCTGGCAGGGGATGCCAGACTGCCCAATGGGCCAGCAAATCATACACGGCACTGTGAGGAAGCTTGTGCCAGTCTCCAGGCACCCCCGCCACACCCCCTCCCCCCTCCTCCAATGTCCTCTCCTCCAGGGCAGGAGTCAAGCTCTCCTCATGGCAGGACACCCCGACCCAGCGCCACAGAGAAGGACCTGACACATTTCATTCGCTGTGAAGTGCGTTGGCCTGGATAGACGCCACAACAACACCCCCCCACCCCAACCCCCCCGAACCCCCTCCGCCCCGTTCCCCACTGGTTGAGCCATGACCCTCCTAACAACATGGACAAAAGCCCACATGATGGGTGAAGGAGATGGGGAAGAAGAGTGACCCTGGACACTAAAGCAACTCAGCTACCTAACCTGGATGACCCGTTCACCCCCAGTACCCAGAAAGGCATCCACCATCCTATTTCTACAGTTTTCTCCTCTGAAAAAATGCAAGCTTTTGCTGTGATATTTTGCGGTTATTAGTGTCAGGGGGAGGACAAAGGTGAGTGAGACTGAATAAAAAATGAACACTTTCAGGGAAACACACACTGATCACATCTTTCTTCACAATTTTTTCACAGCTTTTCACTGTCCCTCTCTCTCTTTCTCTCTCTCTCTCTCTCTCTCTCTCTCAAAAAAAAACAAAATCTACCCCTCCTGTTTTTCCCCTCCACTGCCAGAGCTGAGACTAACCTCCTGTGTTGCCTCTCCTGTGTCAAACTTCATCAGCTTAAACAGATCTTGCCTGTGTCTAACGGCCTATGAAGATTTGGGCTCTTCAAAGTGCTGGAGAGGGGGACGGGGAGGGGCTCGGGCACTGGGGGCAGGGATCGGATTAGCAAGAGAGGGCGGGCGGGAGGGGGGGTGAAGGGGTGGGGTTCGCTCACTGCGATTGATCTATGACGGTTTCGATAACTTCTTGCCCCCAGGAAGGCAGCTCCCATCCCGGGCCGTAGAGGCGGCGACTCAGGCCGAATCCTGCATGTCATCCCGCGTGGTAAATCGCTTTAAATGTTTTCACACTTTGCGGGACAAGATGTGTAATGGGGCCCTAAGCTGGATTTGGAGGTGGGTGGGGGGTGGTGGGGGGGGGGGGGGGGGGGGGGGTTGGCGAATGGTGTCATCGGGAGATCGTCACTGTTCTCCACACAGCCCAAAGGGCCCCTCCATCAGTCACGCTGGGTTTGGGGAAGCGTCTCTTTCACCTCTCCAGTGTCAAGGTCACTGTCCCTGTCACCTCACCCACTCTGCCCTCCCTGCCCTTCAAACCTGCTTGCTCTACATCAAGCCCTTTTTAAGGGTAATGAACAGATATGTTGTCCTAATGTTTTTACACCCACGTCAGACAAGGTGACAGGTGAAAACCTGTGCCCTGTGCAGTACCATATGCAGTGCATTATGCATTGTAATATGTGTCTGAAATGAGAATGGCTGGGGACAATCTTAACCCCCAAAACAAAACATCATGATGTTTATCGGAAATTGTGTTTTTCTTATTAATTAGCTACACACACACACAGACAACACACACACATGCATGCATACACACACACACACGGTCCTCCGCATGTCAGTCAGCGCACTCAAGAAGCTATTGAGCCCGGAGCCAGTGTCGGTGAAGTGCATGATGGGTTGTCCTCTTTGTAATGGGGTGTCAAGAGAACATTTTGCTCTGTCCTTCGTTTAGTTAAATTATGAACGAAATACTAATAGATCTTTTTTTCTTCCCCCCCGTCTCCCCTCCGACTGGCTTTCAGTGCGCCTCTCCTTGCGGTGCTCTCATTAGAGGCACATTTGAAAGCCTCTCTCCGTTCCCCCCAGAGTTTTCTCCTTTTGTTGCCAGTAACAAGGCGAAAGGGACTAAAGGATACCTTTCAGCTGGAGGAAACTTTTTTTTGTAATTAACCTTATTCAAGCTCAGGGGGAGAGAAAAGGCAGGAGACCAGAAAGTATATTGGAAAAAAAAAACTTGAACAAAAGACAAGATGTTCTTTGCAATGCTGTTTAGAGCATGTGGATTCTATATGGGTACTCATCCTGCAAGGCCCCCTTATTTCTTTTTGAGGCTCCTTTTTCCCTTTTTACACATTGAACTTAAGTTCTGCTGCGTAATGAGTAAACTTCAGATATGTATGATGGATCCCTCGGGCCGGATTGACTCTAATGAATATAGAAACACAAACGCTGAATGGTTGATGTGTTTGCTCGCTTTACACAAACCCCAGACCATCTCCCGAAGAAGGACAGCTTATACTCCACCATATTAAGAGTGGTATAAAGCAGGAAGGAAAGTAATTTTGTTCCAGCCATTCTCACTGGAGCCTCTGCTTTGGGAGTGCTTTTATAAAAGTCATAATTACTTGGCTGAGTGTCCTTTGGAAGAAGCAGAACTCTTTGTGTCCTTTTTTTCTGAAATGGAAGTCATATATTTCTTCCTTGTCTTCCTCCTCTTGCCATCATAATAGTTTTTTCTGTTTTTCCCTGCTTTTTCCCCCAGTTTTTCTCTCCCTGCTTCATCTCCTCTGGTTTAACAATGTTAAGACAAGAACACATTGTCTTGTTGCCATTCAAAATGAAAGGTTTTTGTGCATTTTTCTCCGATTTTGGTTTGCTCCAACATGTAATAAGTTCATTTCCCCTGAGCTTACATCCTCCGATCCTCAGCCAGCCCATTAGCAGGGGCTCCATGAATACCTTGTTCCTTTTTAAGTGACGGACTCGCTGTAACTGGTGTTAAGAGCTCAGTGGAGAAAACGCAAGCAATTAACTCATTCTTTGTCCATTTTTCCGGGAGTCTAACATTCACAATGAACAGTGCCTCTGTCAGGCAGCTGTAACACAAACATGACCCTCTTTATGAATGTGCGTGTGTGTGCGTGTGTGTGTGTGTGTGTGTGTGTGTGTGTGTGTGTGTGTGTGCATGTATGTCTGCATATGCACAAATGTAGACTGTAAGTGCTGCACACTCTTTTTAGACCCTCCATTCCAAAGGGGAGGCATAAAGACAGCCTGGAGATTGCCTTTCAACCCTCATAAGAAATCAGAAAAGCATTAGAAAAGAAAGCCTAGGTAGAAATCGGTTCAGAAGTTGGTTCATTATTTGAAAGTGATATTAAAACATTTGTAGCACGTTAACAAATACTTAGCATGACGTGAACTTAAGTGATGTTTCATTCATTACTATAGTATTTGATGTTAAGCTATAGGATGAAGGGGCCTTGTTTATTGTGACTGAGGAATCAAGTATTGCTGCCCAGTCATTTTGAGTTAACAAGAGTTAACAGAGATACAGAAAACGGTCCTGCATGTGTATGTGGTGCTTCAGGAGACTGTGAGCATGGTGAGATGGCTCTGTTAATAATGGCATCCTGTAGTACCTGCCTTCCGTAACTATGCCGATGATATGTAAAAAAAACTACAATTTCCAAACAGCCCTTCAGTGTCTATAGTGTTTCGTTTGTGTGGTAACAGTAGCTTCTGATGGCATGCTCTGTGCTATTTGTCACAAGTGTGTCTGGTTGTGCCTGGTCACACCAAT
This sequence comes from Megalops cyprinoides, assembly GCF_013368585.1. Taxonomy (NCBI): domain Eukaryota; kingdom Metazoa; phylum Chordata; class Actinopteri; order Elopiformes; family Megalopidae; genus Megalops; species Megalops cyprinoides. The sequence goes on from NC_050592.1 coordinate 23,787,962, forward strand.
CAGCAACTGTGTGATTTTTTTTTCCCAGGAGCTGTGCTACGACATGCCACTGTTCGGCACTTGCGTTGTCAGCATCTCAGTGTTTTGCTGTTCTTCTCAGCTGTTCTTCTCAGTGAGGCAGTGATCAGACCTGGTGTGATTGGGGTGGGGGGCCTTATGTGACTGAATGAGCGGCGGCTCACCTTCTCTTCATCAGTGTTATTAGTGTGGGGACACGCCGTTTGTTTCCCAATTTTGCATTGTGCACTAAAGTTGTTTGGATGATTGGAGGATCGATGGTCCATCGCAGGCTTGTTCTCGTGCTCACATTTTTTTTTCAGGTTCCTGCTGTGTTTGAATGGCTTTTCCTTTTATTTCTCTTCTTATTTTGCCTGTTTGAGTTTGGAAGAAGCTCTGTCTACATTTCTTTCCTCTTTTGCGTCTTTAACATTCTCATTTACAGAAAATAAATTTTGCAGGCTGATTATCTGGTTACCAATAGCTTCGGGTCCTCACATTGAAATAATCTGGTGCTCCAGTGAAGACTTTTACGCAAACATTTGGGGCCAAAGAATGTCTTAATACCGAATTGCATGTTGTGCTGCTTACGATAAAGGCCAGATGTGGAAACGGATAATGTTTTTATCGTGTTTGTTGCGTTTACGTGCGGTGCCCTGTGCGTTTGTGGGGTCTGGGCCGCCTGCGTCTTGTTTTCCTCCCTCTCTGCGCTCCCGCTGCTCTCCTGGCGTAGGCATCCAGCTGCAAAGCGACGCCGTCAATTTCCATCCAGCCCGGCGTTGCGCCCCGCCTCCGCGCTCTGGCCTGGCCAACTGGAGACGGAGCTCCCCACTTTAAAGATGCCGGATTCTTAGAGTGGATCATTTCTAATCATTTCTCTACATGTATCCAGTGGACAGAGATTGATGCAGTCTTTGCTTATTTGTAAAGAAGCTGCCACTGTTTTGTGCCACTAATTGTTTCCTTGCTGTGAAAACAGAAAAAGTGCCCTCCATGACCTGGGCATCCCTGTTGCAGAGTGAGAAGGAAGTTCTGAGATTTACAAATTGTGGTTTGCCGTTTTACCTGAGACACATGCCATCTGAACTTTCCCCCGTGAGTCATTTGCAATAACCTCACTGGAGTTTCCCCATCACGTGTGAATGTATGTGTGTGTGTATGTGTGTGTGTGTGTGTGAGAGAGAGAGACAGAGAGAGAGAGAGAGTTTGTGGTTTGGGTTTTAGAATCTCTGTAGAATGTTTTTATGATCAAAAAACAATTTTATTAATAAAATAAAAGATAAATGATGGCATATTTAATGTTTCCAAGTACTTTCAAATTATTTAATATTGTTATATTTTGCAATGCTACAAATGGATTGTGATTCAGTGGATTTATGTCTGGGTGTGAATTTTAAAATATAGGAAGAGACATTTTTCAATACTGAAACGCATGTCATTTTTGGTGCTCACCACAGGGCAACAAACTTCATAAACCCCGGATTATCTTTTAAAGAAATTGGTGACACGCGGAAAAATACCGAACTAATCTCTGCCTGTGGTGAGCATTGCCATGGCAATGAGCTGGAGGTTCACAGTGTCATGCTGGTTTATGCTTGCGGGTCCTGAAAGAGACGCTGGAGCGGCAACCGTCAGCATCTTTGATGTGGCGTGGCGCGGGTCATGGTGGGTGCAGTAGAAGGCTCCTGAACATGAGAAGCACTGCCTCGGTTCACTCCGCCCCCAGCTCTTAGTCACCATGCAGCCGTCCCCCTGGCAGTTGTGTAACGGTTCAGCGTTGCTCTTGGGAGCGCCCTGGAGCCCCCCCCCACCCCCACCAACGGAATGGGCAGAGCCAGACCAAAAGGCCAGAGTGCTGCAAGGTGTAGGATTTTTCAGGCAGTGACTAACTTACACCTGCAACACCAGGTGAGGTGATTTCTTATGAAAATTAATGAGTTTGACTTTAAAAATCTGGGAAGTTTAAAAAAAACTTGCCCTTGAGCGCTGTATTGAACAATTTCAGGTAAACTGCACTCAGCTGTAAATTTGAGCAAACCCTCTGAGCAATGAAAAGTCCATAGCCAGATCAATCCATTGGGAATCACTACATATCATGATACATTGTCGTGGTTCTTTGTCATCTGGAATCATTAATAGTGTCATACTACAGCAGAAAGCCTAAGAGAAAATGTCATACAAAGGTTCCTGAGATATTTGCAAAGGTGTTTTAACATTCCCCTTGTCAGATTGCCCCATTTCTGCTGACGCAAACAATCACCGCACAGGTGAAAGCAAGAAAACTCAAAAACCCATTTGAGAATATTTTTACCACCTTTCACCACTTTTGAAGATTGACAGTTCCAGAGCTTTGATTAGTGTTAGTGGCCAAATGGTTTGACCAAAAGCAAGCCCACAATGAAGCCATTTCTCTGGAGGCCTCTCTTTACTGATGTAAGTACAAGTCCGCCCAGACTGTAAGAAACAACTGATGTGAGCCTGGTTTCAAATAATGATAGGAGGCAGAGCCCGCCACAACCCTACAATGGCTGTCACATTTGAAGGAATCACAGTGCTTCACCTCACACCACAGAACGTTATCTATTTTATCTGTGTGACATAAAGGCCTATTCATTTTTGGCCATATGCTGGGGTAAAATAGCTCCTTGCTTTGAACTTTTGGGCTTTTTTTTTCTCCTCTCCAAGATCAAACGCTTCAATGCTGTGGGTCAACCCACAATGCGGTCGAATATATACTACTCTGATAGTGAAGCCAACGGTTGCTGTCGTTCCTCTGACTAATTTGCATTGCAAATTCTGACCCTGACAAGTGAGTCACTGTTACATCACTGGCAACACTTAATTCCAAAACAGCTGCATCAGCAACAATCACTCAGCCAAACAAGAAAACACAAATGCAAAGTGCCTAGTATCCCTGACTAATGTCATAATCATATGGAATATCCATCATAGTATAAGCATCTCTGTTTTGTTTTAAGTACTGCTTAGGAAATGACAAGCCTTATTTATTCAAAGCTCTCAATGGAGTCCTTTTTAAACAGGTAGATTTTAATTTCACACATGCAAAGTCCTGGCTCCTCATCTCATGTTGTTATGATTCAGACATGGAAATTAATGTAGGACTCAAATAAGTGTATCCCTTTTGCAGTCATGTAATGGCTTAGAATGACATCCCTTGGACACCATCAGCAAAGCAGAGTAATGGAAGCATGCCAACAGGGAGAGACTCACTGCCTGAAAATTTGGGGGTAATGATACACATCCAGTCAGCAGAAGGGAGGGGAGGGAGCAAGGTGTGCAAAGTTTCTATTGCCCGGAGCAACTGGTCCCTGCAGGTGCCCCAGTGACCTGAAAACTGCAGGTCACAGGGAAAGCTCTGCACCTCTGAACCTGTCCATCCCTGAATAAATGATGAGAAAATGACAATATGAAGAAACTGGTGGCAGAAGGATGGAACTGAGGGGGGGGGGGTGAGTAAGGCATGACCTCTGGAGTAATGGCAGCAGCATTTACAGCAAGAAACACCCCCCCCCCCCGAGAGGACTGAAGTTAAATAAATCCACTTCCTCCGCTTGTCTCTCCCTTCAGCTGTGCGTGCCAGTGAACTTGTGCACCCTGGCCCCTGTGTGACACTCCCCCCTCCCCCCTCCCCCCCTCCGCCCCCTCGCTGAGGCCAGGCGAACCCCCTCACACCCGTCGCCCCACATGGCCGCCCTTCCCCCGTCTCTCTGAGGTGAGAAAAGAAGATGGCATCGGATCTATTCACACATCGACTGGAGAAGTGTCACAGAGGGGCCGCGGCCAAACCAGTGCTTCTGAGCCCAGCGGACCGCCACCAGGGCTGCGGAGCCACGGGTGGGTGGGGGCTGTGGAGGAGGGGGGTGGGGCCTTGTCTGAGAAGCTTTGGGGATGGGTGGTGCTTTTTGGGAAAGGGTGGAGATTGGGATAGCCTGCAGGGTCTGATCTGTGTGTGCTTATAGGAAGGGAACTTGGGGAGGGGCATGGCCTGGTCCAGTTACAGGTTGTCCCAATATATCCCACTCCCTGAAAGACAGTCAGGGAACAGACCTGCAGGTTTGATCTATCCATCCATTCTTGTGCAGGTGACAGAGGCCACAAAACAGGCAGAGGAGACCTTTTTTGTGTCCAGGACAATACGGTCACATTCCCTCAGAGGTGCTCTTAGGGAAATGGACATGCAGCCAGATGACTGCAGGTTGCAACAGAAGTGCTACATAAATCAGCAAGCGCTGAATATAAGTGATGAATTTGTGTTGTGTAGAATGAATTTCAAGCAGCCACTTTCCTTTACCAACATAACTTGTTGCCTGCCTTTCAGGTCTACATCAGAAGTACCTGAACTGAGACAGCAGTCCTAGAACAGCAGCTGAGCAAAGATCAATAAGGACAGAGAACTGTCTGTCCTGCCTGTTGACAAGAAAAAATGCAACTGTAAATGTAAATCTAACATGTAACTTCAGCAATATTTATTCTCATGACATAAAATAAGTCAGGAGTATTCACTGTAATGTTAGACACTGTGATTTACAGAATTTACTTCAAGTCTTCTTCACTTGCAGCTTAATGCATTGCAATGCTGTTGATGCAAATAAGGTGTGTGCGTGTGTGTGTGTGTGTGTTTTCAAAGTCAATTTTCGCTTATAAATCATGCAACTATTATTAGTACATTCCTGAAATATTGGCAGAGCTCAATCCAAACCTTTACTGCTGATATTCAATGGAGCACAGGGAAAGAAAGAGTTAACGCAGCCACTGACACTCACTTAAAAACGTGTTACTGTTTTATAATACCCGCACTGAGCCCAACTCACTAACTACATCCGCAAACCATCCCCACCATATGTGGTCTCATGATTATTGTAAATTGAAATTCAAGTTAAGCTTCTTCCAAGCTTTGGAAGCGAGTAGCCTTCCTCCGAAGGAACTGGTGCCTCTGAGTTTCCAATGAGATATTTACAGGTGTGAAAAATACATATTAAAAATACAGTGTGAAATTCTTCTGTTAAGTTTGTCTCATCCAAAATATGCGTGCTCTACTGAATTTTCCTTGGAGCGAGCCTTCCTGGCTTTTTTTTTTTTTTTTTGGCTCTGTTTATCAAAAGGGGGCGAGTCACAGCAGAAGACAAGTCTTAAGAGAAAGTGATAAAATATACAGTGAGAATAGCTCTCAAAGTGACAGAGAATTAAAACAGGGTGCATCAGCGGGGGGCGGAAGAGTTAAATTCGAGATGATTGCAAGCTGCTTTCACTGACTCGGAGCGGAATTTCGACTCGGGGTTACTGCGCTTCGCCGACACGAAAGGGAACGGAGCGCACTCCCTGACCTTTTGCCACGCTACACGTGAAGCGCAAAGGCAAATTATCACATGATACTAAGACATGAAGCAAGCGCTCGTCTGCATAATATACCCACCGCATCGGAGCAACGTGAAGGAGCAATATCATAGCACCAGGGTTTCGTGTCTAAGGCAAAAGGCCGAATGTATTGGTGGACTCCCTGTTGACTAGAGGTTTGTTGACCCTTTCACCTGCAAACATTCACTATGTTTGTGTGTACCACGGACACATAAGCCATGCTAATGCACATCAGGTCACTTACCTGAGGGCTGATGGTTCAAATCTCAGGCAGTGAAACTCAGAATACAACTTGTGAGAATCAAAGGTGGAAGCGTGGCAGCGCATGTGATAAGGAACTCTGACAAAGCAAGTAATGATGGCAGGGTAATTAACTATTTGTTTTGAACAAGCCTGAATCCACAAGTTTGAAGAGGGAGGGAACGTCACCATCTTCAGAATGAGGTTCGTGACATGCAAATGAGGGAACACTGACCAACGTGAGCTCATTTGTGTCCAAAACCAACAGCAGAGAGCAGCAGCAGCAACAGCAGTGTGTTGCTGATTCGCCACAGGGATCAGCGTAGAGATCCAAGGAATAGTGACCTCACATGAGCCAGACTGGACATGACTCACAATCCAAAAGATACAGGGGTCCTGGACCGGGAACTAATGTTTACCAATGTGGGACCCACTACCCTGGGTAAATTTACCCAAAATCAGTCCAACCTGACTTACAGTGTGTGTGTGTGTGTGTGTGTGTGCACGTGTGTGTATGTGTGTACGTATATGCGTATATACAGTATGTGTATGTGAAAGTATGCGTGCCTGTGTGGAGTGCAGGTTCTGTTGTGGTTTCAGTCAATATGCATACCGCACAGTTGTTTTGTGATACCTCTTAATGCGGTGCATGTGGCACCTCACAGTTGGAGTGATTACCGGCAGCAGTGCACATTCTATATTATAATTACCTGCTAGAACAGACATTCAGAAATGAACTCTTCAGAAAACCTTGATCAGGGACGAGCTGAAGTTCTCTGATCACGTCATCCCTCCCACCCCACATCTTCTTCAAAAGGATCTGAATCACTGACAGTTTTCATTAAAGTGCAAGCAAAACAGAAAGATGGACATCAGATAACTTCTATCAGCTTTAGCACCTCATAATTTCACACCCTGACAAAGTATGTTGACGCTCTGGATCTTCTTAGATATTTGTCTTTTTTTCTTTCCCTCTTGGACTGTTTCTCGGCTGTCTATATGTACAGCCGCCTATAGTTTTGAACCCTCCCTGTTTCTCTCTCTGTGTGCTGTGGCTGTCTGGGCAAACAGAGAGATGGGAGGTTTTTTTGGACCCGCTTTACTTTGGTCTCACGTGGCTTTCACATAACAAAGCGGTGCACGCAGCTCGCACTCCGAACACAAAAACACGGCAGGGGAAATATCATAGCCTCGGCAGGACTTCATCCAAACTGTGGATTTTAGCGCTAACTTGGCTTAAAAATAGTTTTTTGACGCAAAATAAATAAATAAGGGGGGTTTTTTTGTTTGAGAATGAAGAATAGCAGGTGTGCGGGACGCGTTGTGAAAGCGTCCCACGCGGCGAGAGAAGCGATGGGGCGGGTGGCGGTTTTGGCGGGTGGCGGGGAGATGCGACGAGCACGTGGTCTCCTGCGATTGGCATGCGCTCCTCGCGTTCAAAGGTACGGCTGCCGGGAGAAACGGCGGAGGACGCGCCGGCAGCGTGTGGCGCGCGCAAAGTAACAGGCCTCACTCGACGGCAACGGCAAAGACTGACACTCCTGACACGCGCTACGGTTTGTGGTGCAAGTGCGTGTCATGCTAGGAGGCCTTGAGAGTCCGAGGATACAGCCATTGGCTCTCAGCAGTTATTAGAGGTTTTACACGCCAAAAGCTGGAGAGAAAACATGCTGAAACACAATGCACTGACATATTTTATGAGGCTAGACATTAGCAAATTTAGTATTGATGTTTCACATTTGATGGGAACCACATTTCCTTTTTAACTAAATAAGTCCCACATTCCTTGTGGACAGGGAGGCGAACCAAGTGATACAAGAAGCCTTGGTATGTCTTGAATGAAGAAAGTGTTAATTCTTTGATATGACAGTTAATAGACTTTTTTATGTTTCCTGTAGAGACTGTGTGAAACAATGGTTAGAGGACTGGACTCCAGACCTGACAGCCACTGCCTGGCTCATAAGTAAGACTCACAAGTAATATGCACGCATTAAGATTTCAGAGCTGTGTTGGTATGCAATATATGATGCAGGCACAAATGGTTCATGCACAAATGCTTCTTAATGTTGGGATTTTTAAATATTTACAATAAATCGAATTGACTGATTCCCTGAAATCACATAAAACTACAATATGCAAAAGTATATGTAAATTATACATCCAGTTTGAAAAAAGATTCAGATATTGGACTGACGGGTGTACAACCCATTATAAGGAAAAGGAAAAATAAAGGTAATGACAGAAATCAAATTTCATGAATGCCAACATTAAATATCACAGTACCGAGCACTGACAAAATGAAAATCTATAAAATTAAAAAAATATACAGATCTGTTACAGCTTTGTATCTAGTGCCAGACAGATTTTTATGTTCTGTAATTCTTCTTCTTCTCCTTTTTCTTCTTCTTCTTCATCTTCTTCCTTTCGTTCTCATCCCCTCTTCTCTTGCACTATTCACAGTCTGCTTTGTCGCCTCTCCCTAGATAGCGATCGAGCGTCAAGGCCTCTTAATTAACGAATGCTATCTCACAGCTCTCAACAAGTTTTACATCTTTGTTAATGAAGGGATTAGTGGCCGCATTAAGATGTATTTAACCCGCAGCACTAGCTGTGTTTCAATAAGTATTAAACAGCCTCTTAAATGAAGTGGGGGCTTCAATTAAGGCAGACAAAGGCCACAGTGCAGAATGCGGCAGGGGGACATTTGTATTTAGCATCTGCCCAAACAGCTTGGCGAGAGCCCGAGTATAAAAGGGCCTGACAAGTTGTAGCCCGCGGGCGCGATGTAAACGCGATGATAATTCCAATTCATCTGGGGCCAGATGAATAGATGACAGGGGCTGAAACCGGGCGTCGTCTCGCTGTGTGACAGTTTGTAAAATCAGGAGCGTACCCAATGGCCGCTCTGATGAGGTGAGGGTAAAATCGCAGCCATTGTCCCTTCAAAGCCGTTCCGCGGCTCAATGGGAACTCAAGCTGATTGCTGTAGGGGATTTTTCCCTCCCCTGGAGGGGGCGGACATGGGTGCCTTGTGCGATTGTGGAACTCTGTGTGTGTGTGTGTGTGTGTGTGTGTGTGTGCGCGCGGGCGCATTCATGTGTATGAGTGTGCGGTTTGCTCACCCACCGTGTGCCTCATTCTGTCTGAAATCTGAAGGTGTCTGGCACATTCTGAACCTACTAAATTTTTGTTTAAAAAGCTCAGTCAATAAAGTGGTCATTGACAATACCTTAAACATACCGCAGACTAACCTGGGAGAGTTGGGGGGACAGAATATCCTCAACCTTTGAAAGAAAGCATACCTGGCATCTGATTATTATTTTCAAATATGCACTTACACCATACACATCGCTCAATCAAATTTAGTTATTGTGTTCTAATAACATGTTTCCTCAGAGTTATGCCATTCCGACTGCAGCGCCAGTGGTCGACTCTACGGATGCATTCTCTTCAACGCCACACTTGACTTTGCTGACGAGGCACTGTAGATGACCGTGTTCTGGTGTATTTTTAAGGTAAACCGGCTCTGTAAGCGCTGTCTCCTCTGAAAGGGTTCAGAGTGGACCCCTGGTGCGTGCTGTGGTTCACGCGACCGTCGACTGCCGTCGACAGCAGGCCCTCTGTCAGCGTCCCACAGAGAACAATGCTCACGTTGTCTGCTCCGAAAGGAAAAGAAAAAAATTTTTAAAAGTACTGTGGGTGCAGCCCCCAGCATCGGCCTGCTTCCTCGCCCACGATTCACTTGTTCCTGGGAGCCAGGCGCTGACGGGGTATTGCAGGCTCAGTGAGGGTCCACTCTCGAGCCCGACTCCCTAAAATAAGCCCCCCTCCGGCTTCGGCTCATGTTGATGGCATGGTGCCACGTCAGGTGATGTTTACCCTGGAATGGATCCAATCGCAGTGATGGTAAATGCAAAATTCACACAGTGTCCACATTGATTGTTTCCTACGTAACAGATTTATAGAGAATGTTTATAGAATAAATTTTGTGCTCATGATTAAGTGTAAATAAACAATTTTTTGACCCTTTTAACTGTTTGCAATATGCTAAGTGGAGATCTGTGCATTTGTTCGGATAAATTTAAAATGTATGTAGCTGCTGTTGCATGCTGGAAAATGGATGGTAACTGTTTCAGATTTGTGCAAATGTATTTAATGAATTTACTTTAAGGCCCATTTATACTGCTATAAAACAATATTAATATGTGACCATACAAGATTAAAGATTAAGTAAAGAGAAGGTACTATGCTGGTAATAACATTTTAATTTTGAGTGTTTGCTTACCACTTTGAAAAGTCACTAAGCCATAATTTCTAAAATTAATAATAATTTACTACAGATCAACAAATCTGAACAGATAAAAAGCACAATTCTGGAACAAAACCATAATATTTTAATATAAGCAAATAAACTTTAGTGTATCAATTTACTAAATATCTGCTTACAAACTATTTAACAAAAAGTTAAATTTCTAACTATGAGTCATACGATAACTGTATTTGTGGGTGTGTGTGTGCGCGCGCGCGTGTCTACATATATGTAAAATCAAATTTGCTCGTTGATGGTGTGTATCTCAAAAGCGTAAGGCAATTTTACATTTAAAATAAAATTGTGTTTTCCACAATCTTAGCTGAATGGGTTCATTAGCTATTTTAAGACATCAACTTTAAAAACAAGGGACAAGTGCAGTGATAATTATAATGTTTATTGTTACAACTGAGCTCTAACACGGTGTTAGTAACATCTAATAATTTTGAATGTACCTATTACCTTTACAAGCTGTCATATTTAGACTGTAATGTCATCCACCTGTTTACTGAGAACCAAGTCCTTTATCAAAACCGTTATAGTGACGGAGAGTTTTAGTTTTACTTTACAGATTATCGTGCGTCGTTTAAATGATCATGAATAATTAGAGGATCGCGGGAAGCCACAGACCAACCGCATCCATGCTAGCGGTCCATGTTCCCTTTCTTGTTTTCACAGAAACGAAAGAAAGGGTATGCATGGTGTATCTCAGTCATTTCTCCTAATTTCAGGGTCCCTGTTTTTTCTGTGCCTTGTCTTTATAAACCTAAATTCTTTGGGTATCGTTATGATTGTTTGGATAAACATTATTTCCTACCCGCACAAAATCACAGATTGGTGGGGCGTCGTTACTTCAAACTGTACGTTAAGCCGATTAATTACCTTTTGGCTGAGGTCTGTCCTGCGCGTCGCACCTCTCATTGAAATACAGAATTTACTAATTTCCTTTTGGAAGGAAATAACTGTGGTCTCTGTATATCAAACAATGCATCGACTTAGTCCCACGTACATTCAGCAATGCTCACGCTCCGATTTCAATAATAATTCAGAGAGAGATGATGACAAAAGCCTTAAGCAAACATGTTAATTACTGTGCGATACCAGACTCAGCATATTTTTTTAGCTGGAAATGACATCTCGTTTATAATTACAGGTGTGTGTGTGTGTGTTGGGGGTTGGGGGTATATAAATATACATAACGTGTATACCACCATTATTGTCAGTTTATTTTGTGCTTAAGGTTATGTTCATGAATGCGCACGTTAACTTTTATTGCCGTATATTGTGGTTAAAATATACATTTTCTGGAGAATATCAAAGTTATAAAAAATAAAGTAAAATATATAAAATTACTTAGGAACAATCCACAGCAAATCTGAAAACTGGGTTGACCTCTGGTAATGCTGTAAATTCCCTTGAACTGGGGTATTGGATGAGTTCTTACATTGTTGTATTTAAAATGGGATCTAAATAGACAGCAACATACACCTCAGTACAACTTCCAAACTGCACAGGAGAACAGTGATAATGTGGATGCCAGGATGATTAAATATATAAACTTTTTAAATTGCATTCAAACATTAAGTGTAATGATGACTGAAACATTAATGCGAGTCCTGAAAGAAATTATAATTCTGATTAAAGTTTAAATTCTTAAACTTAAATTAATTTAAATTAAATTAAGAGTTGTGTTTAAAAAATAAGGATTTTTTAATTGAAATCATTAAGCACCTCTCCAATTCAAATGTAAAAAGATAGCCAACAGTAGGTTTGTGACAAAGGAGCTGGCCTTTGCTACTAGTGTTCCCAACAGCAACTGTAGTCCTCAGGGCTGCACGTCCCAACGATTCACCCAAAAAGGAGATTTTCGCAACTCTGTAACATTCAATGTGGCAAATAATTCCCGTAAATTAAGGTTAAATTGTTTGATGCTGTGCCATCCCACAGGGTCGACAGGCCCTACCCCAAAAACACAGCCCCTCCTTGTACCCCCCCAGCTATTTCATAGTGCATTCAACCCCCCCCCCCCCCCCCCCCACACACACACACACATACACATACACACACCACCACCCACCCTGCCCCCCTCCCTCAGATCATTTAAATTAGCCCCCAACACTGCAAAGCTAATGCAGAGAGACGCTGACATGCCCCCTGATGGATGGACCTCAGTTTTTGGGATGGAGTAGGACTTGACGGCCAGTTTGGGAGGCAGCATGGGGGGGTGGGGGGTGGAGTGGGGGCAGGGGGGCACTGAGAGGTGACAAACACTATCAGAACTGTTAGTCCAAGTCCGCCCCCCTCCCTCGCACGGCTGTGGTGTTATTCGACTGGACGTGGGGGTAGTGTGCAGAAACACACCCCATCACTCCCCATTACCAGCAGACTGGTTTGAATGGGGAAGACCATCTTTTCTGGATCGTCTGAAGTTGCTCTGACGGGCCTGCGGACTGAGCTCAATCCCCTCCGCCTGTTATCCTATGCTTTTTGTTGGAGTGAATTTAGGAGAAGTGAATGTAACGGATGAGTGGTCAGGGCGTCCTTGCGTATAAGCGAGTGCCATAAAAGCCGTACTAGAAGCCTTCAGCTGAGATTAGAGGTGGGGAGAGTAACAGTCGTCTCTGTGTCCTCAGGGCCCCATGAGCTGATACAACGATACAGAAAAAAACACTGGTAAAAAAGGGCACTGAAATGAGAAGATAAAGGTCTTAGCTCAACCAGAAAAACCTACAACGAGCACAGTCTGAAGTAGGAACATTCACAATCGCAACGGAGCCTGAGGTCGGCTTGAGATTTATAGCTGCTGCTACTGGCATAACGCAGTATGGAGGTAGAAGAGTAACTTTTTACAGCTTTATGAAAGAAAACTGAAACTCTTGATTAGGTAACACATTTGGTATTTAATTACTAGATCTCTCCCTGGTAGTGGAAACCCATCTCGATGGTATGTGTAATCACCAAGGAAGGCATTGTGCCAACATTGTGTTCTCACAGTGCACTCACGTTACTGTGATCGCTACATAACTACATTACCACAAAAAGTTGCAAAGAATGACATACATGCTCTGAACTGGTCTTGGCTGACCAATGTGTCAAGATGCTGAAATTACAATTGAAGCGATGGAAAAGGACCCATGGCTTGCTTTTTTGGTTGTTTTTTACTTAGTTAGACAGTAAGTTATCTTTCTAGACTTTTCTTGCCAGGGGCCAGGTCATCTTGACATGTGCGCCTCGGCGTAAGCATCATGTCCCTGTTAGATATGAATCACCCCTAGTCCTAAAATCTGAGACAGGCAGGGATAGCTGATACCAGAGCATGCTGCGAGTGGACGGCGGGGTGATATCGTTGTGCCTCGGTGCTGGGCTGAAAGTTGGGAGGCTCATTCGGGGAAAATGGGGAAAGGAAGACTGTGAGAAGAGCAGGTCAGTCACCACAGCCATCAGTGTCCCTGATACCCCGTAACAGCATGCACACAGGTCTCCCTGCTTTCCCTGATGGAGGGATACAGCAGGGTTTCCACAGCCCTGTCTCTCTGCTTCCTATAGGAATCCCCACCTGTCATGACAATACCTCTGAAAGAATTCAGAGAGGAAGGAGGAAGTGAGAGAAAGAGCGATTTGAAGGAAAGCGAAGGGAGAAGAGACAGATAGCAAGAAAAGTAGAGTGAGGAAGGCAGACAGAAATATGGTCAAGTAGCATTTAAATGATTTGAAAGACATATGTACTGTATGTATATTTAGTGGTTTAGATAAACATTTATTACATGTTATTAGTTTGTGCTTGTGACTGTGTACTAGACTATGTGCTATTTATATTTAATACTTCATGCCAATAAAGTATATTGAATTAAACTGATAGTAAGTATGAGAGAGGGAAAGTGTGAGGGAGAGAGAGAAGGGGAGAGAGAGGGAGAGAGAGAGAGAGAGAGAGAGAGAGAGAGAGAGAGAGAGAGAGGGTCCTGTCACCTCTGCACTCGCAGGTTTGGTCCTGAGGTCAGTGCGGATGTGTTCTCTCCCACGGGTATTGTCATTAAGACATGTTGATATGCAGAGAGTGCAAAAGAACAACTGGCCCGGGCGCTAAATGCTGAAAGCAAACCCCCGGCTCCTGTCACTCTGAGAGGTGGAATATAGTTTTGTTTCCTCACACCCCCCTGCTGTGCTTGCTGGAGCTAGTGTCACACTGAGCCCGGCGATCAGCAAAATCCTCTCCGCTCGCGCTCAAGTTCAAACCTGAGAATCTGTGGGATATATGAACATATTCATTGTTCCTTTCTCTGCACAGTGCCAGGCTTTTTAAAAAATGTTTCAGCACTGCTCGTGAATTTAAACCAGAGGAGCAGAAACATCTGTAGCCAGGCATGAATGTTTGTCAAAAATGTTTGTGCCTCAACTTTGGTGAGCTCATCTCCAGCGTCAAATGATGATGCTGTTTGCTGTGATTCTAACACAGACACATTTCATCAGCAGTTCTGCATCATGCTCACCAGCAGCTGTGGCTGCTGATGCTAAAAGTCATCTCAGGGGTTTATGCTACCACAAGCTGGCAGCTCAGTCAACAATCCAAATGTCAAAGGTCAATACAAAGGCACCCTGTTCCTCAGACACAGTGTGGTAACCCCCCCCCCCCCCCCTCCAAATATGAGGAAATGCCTCCACACTTCCTGTTCTCATGATATTATTTTCCATCACTTTGTTTTTATCACAGTGAACTTGCGTGGTCTCCAGAAAGTTCCTCCTGCCATATATAAAAAGAGTCAGACCAGGCCTCTGACCTCTTGGAGGAGGTCACAATGCCAGCTAGGCCCTGCAACTGCTTTGACTTCTTTACCACAGGCCAAGAGAACCATAGCACGGCTACTGAGAGAGCCCACTTCCTGTCTGAGGCCCACATGTAGGCCCAGTTATCAGTGTGATGCAGTCCTTGGGCTGTTGCTGTCACCTCCTGACTCCTCTTGCCAGGCCAGGGGGATACACTGAAGGTAGAGTGTGACACACACAGCTGTGACGTGAGCCCATGTGCAAGGATGAACCTTACCTTTAACTGCCATACACACAACACTCTCTCACACAAACACACACAGGCTGGAACAAACAAATACACACATTCACACAGCCACAGCCACACAAACACACACACACACACACACACACACAAGTACTTAATAAAGACTTGTATTCTCGGCCCAGTGCATTAACCACGTCCTTGGTTTCGCCACATGACTCACTCAGGGTGGAACTTGTGGTGAATCTGACCGCCTAGCATTCAACGCACTGCTGCTTGCTTCCACCATTGCTGTCCTCTAGCTATTCGCCCCCATCTCTCCCCAAAGGTGAACTTTACAGAGCCTGCTGCTGTTGCTGCTGCTGCTGCTGCTGCTGCTGCTGCTGCAGCTGCAGCTGCTGCCGATGTCCCACCCCACAGGCCTGGGTGGAGCTCTCGCTTCACACACCCACTCGCATGCTAGTCCAAAGCAGCTGCCCCCACGACACCCCGCAGCTGTGCCCCTGAAGAGAAATGGCACCGTGACCTTTCCCCGTCTCTGACGCCTGGCCCGTGATCAGCAGGGCTCCTCTCCTCATCACAGGGAGCGTCCGGGCGCACCCCGGCATTTGCATGCTGTTTTGTTGCTCGGCCTGTCACTCGGCGCTCTCCCCCTGTTCTGCGTTCACCGCCGCTTCAGCGTCCCCCCTGTGCCCGGCAGACTCTGTGCAGACGGCTGGGATGGAGGCACAACCCTGCAAGTGACTCTGGAATGAGACGAAAAAGGATAGAATCACAGAAAAGAGAAAAGAGTGAGTGTGAAAATGATTGCATTTGAATTTACACAAGTGTAGCCCCATTTTCCTCAGTACCATGCTGTATGGTTGCAGCTACTGCACCTTTAAACAGATAATGGCCCCAAAGCTGTTTTGTGATTACTAAGTTTGGCAATTTAGACAAGCTTGCCCATCAGCAGTTTACTCTTTTTACATTGTTGTGTCTAATGGAGTCACATTTTCATTGTGTAGACCACAATATGTCATTTTTAATTACAGTACAACAAGGAGACTGTGTTATATTTCATCACTTTGATTTTAACAAAGACACAGGCAACATTTTTAATTTAAAATGGCTTGTTTTGTTTGGTTTTGTCTGTTTTTGGGAAATAAAACGTGAACTGCGCAAAGCCATAGCTACCAAAAATCAAGGGAATCAATAGGAGGTTCATATTTAAATTGGCTTGCTTTTTAACTGCGCAAGTTCAGGATTCTTCTGAAATCAAAATAAGTCCATCTCCACTATCTGTAGCTCACTGGCCTTCCCAGACCATGTAAATGACTTAGCCAATAATGTCATGCAATTGCAATAATTACAGGTTTCCTTCTTTTTGATACTCTCATACTCTGACATGTTTACTAAAAACATCAAGGTACCTACATATCTGTGCTCCACTAGTAGTGTTGAGCACAATATGTTTCAGGGTCCTGAGCACCTGCACCACACTGTCATCATTTTACATTGCTGCAAAAACATTGCTCTTATTGCAGTCCATTATTTTTGAATGATGAAAATATTTTGTCAGAAAGGATAGCTCACATGTTAACTGGGTCATATAGATAATTTTGTATATCATTTTTTATTCTGAAAGGGGCTTAGCTAATTAACCCACAGAAATATTGTTTTAGTTAGAAAGTTTTTTTTTTTTTTGCAGATCTAAATCTGTGAAACCACATAGCTATGTCTTTTCCATCGACAGAAAAAAAATGTATGCTAATTAAGAAAGATTGTACAAAAAACAATGGCATTTCTTTAAGGAGGTGTGTGATGCACAGTGGTCTATAAGATTTCCATGATTACATGAATCCAATTACAGCACATTTTAAAGAAGATGCAGAAACAGCGTCTCTGAAAGCGTGTTTAATTGATCACTAATGGTCTGTATTTCACAAGTTACACAACCTCTCTGTTGGTTCTCAGGTACAGAGAGAGGCGTCTGGTTCTGCATTTTCTCTTCTCTTCCCCAGTGAATCACATATTTATGAGTAACTTGAACCTCATTATATCTTCTTTGCAAGTTTTTCTGTAGATGTATCTATTCATTAGCTTCAAAAGGGTGTCATGTGTATGAATTATGCTAACAGGATCTAATTAGCGGATGCAAATGAGGATAGTCAAAATTTTACTGAGAGGCAGAAGAAAAGCTCCATAGGATAGTTGGAGCGTGACAGCTCACCAACCGCCCCCACGCTGGGCACCAAATGTGATGGTTCGCTCCTGCTGCTGCTCTTTACAGGAGACAGGACCAAACCATAAACACAGACACGGGGGGTACTGGGGGGAGGGGGTCACTGAAAGCCATGACCTTCTGGTGTCCGCAGTCCCTCCAAACTGCCCAAAAGACCTATCTGCCTTTGTGTGCGAGTGCGTGTGTGTTCCCCCGCTCGCGTGTGAGTTTGTGTGCTCGTTTTCGTGTTTGCGGCACGGGCTCCCTCTCTTTGCCCCGGAGTGAATTCTTCTATTCGCCGAGTGCCAAAAGTGACGCTACCAACTGGCTGTTCTCCGGAATCAGGTGCTAAAAGGACTCACCAATCGCAGCCGCCCACCGGCCCCTGCCATTATGACATCATGGGCGCAGGCTGTGGCAGCGCTGGCAGGGCCGGCGGCCCGGCCGTCTGGTCTCGGCAGGGTGGGAGCAGGGCGGGCAGCGGCACCGGGGTCACCGCTTCTCCTTCCTGCTTGGCGCTGCGGGGAACCCGCAGGCAGGATGGCAGAGCGTCAGAAACGATCCTTTAGACGTGTCAAAAAGAAAACACAGGGGAAGCTGCTCGTTGCACGCGCTGGGGCGAAACTCGCCCGCCATCCAGATACGGCCACCGCCCCCCCTTCCCCCTCCGCACGCGTGCACACGCCCCTCCACAGGCACACACAAACAGCCCCTCTCTCCTCACCTCCACACACACGCAAACATACATCCACACAATGAGGCATCACCCCTTACACACAAATACAGACACACTCATACACGCACAGCACACACAGAAACTTCCCCCCAAAAAAACAACACACATATGTGCATGCATGTAATTACATACAAACTACTTCAGCAAGACAGATACATATACTCATACACACACAAACACACTCAGACACACGTACCTACACACACCTACCCACAAGTGCACAACACACACGTGCACAAACACAGCTTTCATCTTATTCCTGTCAGTATGCTTGTCCCTCTTTAGCGTCAGACAGTCTGTGTTCAGTTATGTTTTGATTCTTGCAAGATAAATATTACTCCTTTCACTAAGAACTATAGACAATCTGACAATCCCTGACAATCTATCACAGACACAATTGTTCCTTCCCCAGAAAAGGGGAGGATTAACTGAACCAAAAAATTTACCAAGCACAGTGCACCCCATCCTCCTGACACAAAAGGACTGTAGCCTGTATGACATGAAAGGGGCTGCATTTGACCCCCAGATTGTGCCTATACTGAAGTCCAGAATTATTTCACTTCAAATTAAATTAACCTGATATTTTAATATTGAGTTTACTTTCATTCAGCAGAAAACTAGTTCCTGATTCGAAGAAGTATTTCCTGATTTTTGGCCAGAAATGAATCAGAAAAAGGGCAGGAATCGCCCTCCTGGTTTTGCTCAGCCTTTCAGCTCGCCCCCTCCACCTATCCCAGCATGCCCTGCTGCTTCTCAGCCACAAGAAGCCACAGCAAGGTGTCGAGGGGGCTGAGATCAGACCCACGCTTGAGGAAAACACTCTCCTGCCACAAACTCTTGGGGGGGGGGGGGGGGGTCAGGAGACACTCACCCGTGATACTTTCAACGGCTCTCTGAGAGATAACACTCTTGCACACATACACACAGTCTCAACCTCACTCCTGTCAGTTCACATTTTGAGACGTTCTGTTTGCAGTGACTGCATGTGGTAGTGCATGTAGTATGACAACTGATCCCTTTTTGAAAGAACTGCTGGTTCGCAATGTGGAGGATGCCATGTTTGTCATAGGTTGTCATCATTTTGGAGTAAAACAACAAAATAATCGCACACAACGCAAGTGGCTGCCCATGTGGAAAATCCCCCCTCCTTCTTAGTATTTTCCTCTTTTTTTTTCTCTGAGCCTCTTTTTGCAGGCCCAGGTATAACACCTCCCACGCAGACTGAGCTGGCTGCTGTCACCTTTGGTATTCCCCCTCCCGCCACCCGCGCAGCTACAGATGTGGTCTCCTTTGGCAGCGATGCTGTGGGACCCTCCCGTCCTAGACACTGTCAAGGGGACCAGGCCGGGTACTGTTAACGGGTTTGTTCCTAAATGAGAAAGCACACTGCAAAACTAGCGAGGGACAAGGTGAGGGGCGATCGTCGTTGACAGTTTTCCTTTCTTTTTATTTCTTATCGTTTCTTTCTGTTTGTTTCTTTACTTGCATGAGTTTGTATGTGTCATAGCAGACCTCTTGCCCCTTGTTCTTTGTCTAGGTAGACAGACGGATGAAACACCAAACTGAGAGTTGTTTTGATTTTCAGTCTGGTATAGACCCAATTTTGCTGCGTCACTGCGGTGTTAGTCTAACAATTCATGGTCCTTATGACTGAGTCTGATACCCCACTGACATCATTAGTGCTAGAGGCAGTTGTGGGGGGGTGGTGGATTGATGGAATTGGGTCCGTTCATAGTCTCAGTATGACAGTGGATTTGTAAGTGATAAAAACATGGTATTATTTTTACAGAGCATAGGAAAGTAAGTGGGAATCTGGAAAGTGGTGTCATGTCACATAACCTGCCAAAGCCCACAGGGTTCAAAAGAGCTGCACTCCTTTCCTGCAAAGGAAAAGTAAATCCCCATAGCACGGGGATAACGTCTGTTGCTTTTGATTACTACATATGAGATGATTCGGCCAGTAGCAGGCTATCCTGATTCAAAATGGTGCGTTTCTTGATCACACAATGCAAATAAAATAAGACTCCAGGTAATTATCAAACAAAAAGTGGCTGCCTCCCTCCCTATACGACACACAATGTGTGTCTGTGTGTATGTATATATGCATTATTGTATGAATTTACCTACATAATTGGAGTGGGTTTTTTAAGATTGAAACAAATGCATTTGTAGGATATAAAAAAGACAGTCAATACCCCCCTGCAGCAATAGAGTGGATTTTTGAGGCGGAACTGAAAGCGTTAGCGCAGGGTTCTGGTCCAAGCGCGGCCCGGCTGTTCCACGGAAACAGGGTCCAGGGCAGTCTGGAGAAACTTCAGGGAGGCCATCTCGTCAGACAGAATGTTTAACGAGGAAATGTGGCCACGAGGCTTCTTACGAAGTCTAACCTGTTAGCGCAGAAGGCCGCGCAGACGCTTGTCAGAGGATCCAGGAGAAGAGAACTCCATGTGCCAGATCCTTAACGCTTTCCGCTCCGCAGAGCGCGCGGCGAGCGCTGAAAGTCCAAATTGCTCAAGTTATTTTTCCCCTGCTATGAATGCTCAAATCCCACGGAACGCTTCTGTTTCACACAAACCACATGGAGTACTTCTGATGGAAATATACCGGTTGTGTGGAGTATGTCTGCTGTATACAAGTGAATTGCGTGGAGAATATCTGCGTCGAATGTGCAAATCGCATGGTGTGATTCCTTGCAGAAGCACTCCAAACGCACTGTGTAGCTGGCAATATGGCTGCGATACGTGAACAGGAACCCTGAACCGTTCAGATGACTAAATCCTGCTCTATCTCTGCTGTAGCTGTCAGCAGCCATGCTATCCTGCTGCAAGGATTAGAGCAGTCGTCTGCGTGCGTCCTGGACTCAGAGGTGTCCCAAGGGCTCTGGAGCCAAAGGCAGTACTGTGGGCATTCTGGGAAGCGCCCAGAGGGAAGGTTTGCAGGTTTAAATCCCAGGTACAGGGGTTCAGGGGGCTCCTGTAAAAGGACATGGCTGTACAGGCTGATAGAGTGGAAAACAATTAGCAGGGCCTCTGTAACAATCTACCTGGACTGTGTCATCATTTTTGCTGACAAATAAACTGGCTAAGGGTGCAGAGAGGCCTGCTGATCATTCTTTCATTACGTTATATTTTTGGCATTTGGCAGACATTCATATCCAGAGCCACTTATAGAGGTTACTGTTTTTTTTTATATGTTACCCATTTATACAGCTGGATATTTACTGAGGCAATTCTGTGTGAAGTACCTTCCCCAAGGGTACAACAGCAGTGCCCCAGCAGGGAATTGAGCTGGCAACCTATCGGTTACAAGTCCTGCTCCTTACCACTACGCTACACTGCCGCCCACTGTCTTTAAACCTCATGATCTGCTAGGGCTGAAATGCATGTCTGGAAGGGGGGGAGCGAGGGAACAGCTCGCCAAGCCACTCCAACGTTTGCGCGCCTCTCAGCCATCTGAACCCCTCCGATCCAGAGCTCCCATCTGACTGCTGGGCACCCCGTCCAAGCCTTGAGGAGCGGGAGCGTGTGATGGGGGCGAGAGGGGCGCAGATTGTTATAGACCATTTACATGTAAATACAGAGACGCAGCCTGCCTCTAGCGCTCAATATTGGGGGGTTCGTCTGGGCCGGAGGGGACGCGACGCAGGTCCACGTTTCGCCCATGTGTCCACGCGCCTGTGTGGCACATCTGAAGCACGCCACCGCCAAAGATTTTGACAGGGTGTTTAAATACAGTTCTGTTTCGTGGTCTCTAATTGCTCATTGTTTCAAAATTCGAGGGCTGAAATTAAAATAAAAGGCTGCCCACCGCACGTGTTATTTTTTTTCCCCCCTATATGCTACACAACAATGCGTCATCCCTCAGGGACACCGACGATTACGGCTGTGCAACTGCATGAAAATCCGTAGTGTTTGCTGTGAGCGCCATGCCTGTTTCAGGGTTCTGCAGCCCTCCTTGACAGGGAATCCCACGCAGCCTGGGTTGCTAGTGAAGGCTATCGGCTCGGCTATTTTCAGTCAGGTTGCAGTACACAAACATTGAGACAGCTCTCTCGGTCTGACGGAATGTTTGTGCTGTCAACCTGGCTCTGGGTGGGTGCAGTAGCCGTGTGAGACTCATTTCAGCTCATTTCCTGTACCTGTGTGTTGGAGCCGAGGCTGCCACGGTGACCGCACCCTCAGCGACCTAGCACCTCCCTTGGAAACAAAACCACATGTCTGGCAGGCTCCTGAGAGGCAGGTCCTGGGTCACAGAGGACAGGCACACACACACACAAAGGCTTCTGCTACCATTTCCACCAACAGTGTTGGACGGAGCTTCTAATTCCAGCTAGTTTGAGATTTACCAGCCAGAGAGTTTGCTGTGACAACACTTGCTGGAAAAGGATAACAGCCGGTTTTTACATTAATACCTAAATGAAGCTGATTGATTTGACTTTTTCCCAACTATTATTTATTTATTTGAATTTTTTATTTATTGACACTGTCTCATATCAAATTCATCAACATCTTTTTCATGTCCATGTTGTTTGCAAATCGTGCAGATATTGGCAACTGTCAATCTAGAGAAAAATCACCTCAACTGCTGTTGATACGTGCACCTCAAGCCTTTAACATTTGCAGGAATGCCTCATGGTGGGGTCAGCCTCCAACCATCAACGATTTCTATTTAAATAACCCCCCCCTCCCCCCACATCCACCTGACATATGCCTCCAGTCGGTTAAAGTTGTCCTCTGTGCTTCATTAGAGAAGCTCTCGTACCGGGAGCCAGAAGTGTTAAAACTCTACATTCTCACTTCTGACTCACTGACATACCCACACTGTGGAAGGCGCAGAAGAATGTCTGCCGTGTAAATCTGTTTGTGTTCCCACTCCAAAAAGAAAAAAGAGAAAGGTCCTGAAATGCAGTTTCTGAGTCAGGGTTTCCAATGTGATAAAAGCCCACCTTGTTCAAGCGTAATAGGGCTCGTGGGCGGCGCGGCGGGGGCGTCGGGCTGTGGGTGCCTTTGGTTTCTGCGGTGAATCGATGCGCAGGGTTTGCCTGCCCCTGACTGGGACTCTGTGCCTATTAGATGTGTTTTTCTGTCTCGGCGCGGTGTGGCCGAGCCCCCCCCCTTCCCCCCCCTTCTCACATTCCACCAAACACACACACATTCCGCTTGTACGCTGTCAAACTTTTATCACTTGTCTTTTTTTACCCCTCCTCCCACCCCGCTGCTCCCATCTTCCATTTTCCCCAGTGCTTTGTGAGGAATGGGGCAGGGAAGGGAAAATGGGTCACAGATTGGCAGGGTGATGCTGAGGCCTGGCCCCCCGCCAACTGTGAAACAACATCCTGTCCACCAGCAGACTTCCTTATTTTTGACCACTGATTAGAAAATGCAGCTGGCATCAGAGATTTAGAGCAGAGAGAGAGCTGTGAGTCTTTGAGATCCCTCCTCTTCTTCATCTGCTGTCTTCTTCATCTTCTATGTGCCACTCTGTTACAAAATCCGCCGCTTTGCACAGAAAAGGTGGTAGACGCTCGTAGAACGTGACTGAGCGAATGCGATGTGGATGCTATCATAGTAACCACTTCATGATTTTTTTATTCTTCTAGTTCTCCAAATCTCCAAATCATTGTTTGATTGCACAGAACATTCATATCTGTTTAGCACCTTCTCTTACTGAAAAAATTCCCCAGACCCCAATACATTCATTCATGAGGAGCACATCTTTAGCACAGACTGGCCCTTGGCCAACCAACAAAAACAGCATTATATTGTCAATCAATGACTGTTGAGCATGACCGAAGTACGTATGCCTATGTATGTATGTGTGTGTGTGTGTGTGCGTGTGTGTGTGTGTGCGTGTGTGTGTGCATGTGTTCGCATGTATGTGCATGCATGTGTAAAATTGTAATCAGAGTACGTGTTAGAGGTGTTCGGATCAAGCATTGCCAATGCATGCCATGTATTAGCACATCTGTACAGGGGGAGAGTAAGAAGACCCCCTCAGTTCTCTGGCTCTGCATATTAATGGACAGCATGGAGATGTAGCTGATTACCACGCACAAGGCTTTGCTACAGATTATACCATCATGACACCTGGGGCCCACATTCCACCACTTGGTGGAATGTGGAGCTACACCCTAAACATCCTGTAAGATGACCTGATGCACAACCTCTTTGCCTTCCATGTTCTCTCAGCTTATGAAAGAATGGCGTTTATCCATGGAAATGGCAAAGCCATCCATTTTGTATGTTCGAGTGTTACATGCATTTCTCCTTCTAAAGGAGATGTGCCTGACTGTTAGATGAGAAGGACAGATACAGAGCTGAGGGGAGCAATTTTATGAAAAATGGCCCACACTAAGTAATTACTGAGCTTTCCCACAGCTTTTTATTGTTGTATGATTTCATCCAAGATGAAGGGTGAATAAATAAAAAATAGAAAAAAAAATAAAAACATGGGTTTTAGTACATACATATATATAATTCATTACTTCTCTTATAGTTTATGTAAGCTTCTTATATTACACAAGGTTATGATTAACCACCTTTGTACTTGAAAAGAAAAACCCTAAAACCCTCAAAAATCAAACGAGTGTTTACCTGTGTGAAGGTTGTGGGGTTGTCACACTTTACGACAGAGATAATGACCTCTGATTTTACAGCGCTAACGAGCTCTTGGCTGAAATAAGCTAAAAGCACACCTAGAGGCTGTTCCTGAACAGCCATTAAAGCTGAACCATGCCATTATCTTTTAACATCTTTACACACACACATACTGTATTTATGTGTGTGTATGTCCTATTAAACCATGAAATTCATCAAAGCCTCTGGGGGAAATAAAGCAAATAAAGACTGTGTTTGCTCACCATCTGCACAATATTAATGCTTGTTTTAAATTACAGAACCCTAATTTTGGTTCATTCAACATTCTGCGAGGAATGAACAGTGTTATTCCTGAATTTAATGTTACAATACCTGTAAATGCCAAAACCAGTAAATCTCCCTTCATTTCATATACTGACATAAGCTAATGATTATTAAAATAATTTTTACATAGGTTTTTCATTGATAACCTACGGTTCACATGATTAGTACAGTAAAGATCTCAGAAGGGAAGTAAACTAATGGGGCTCAAAGTGGAGACTTCCCTAATCCTTTAATGGCCGGGTTTAGCTTCTCTTTATTATGAAAAGCCCCCAAAATGACTACAATGACTCCTGGCCGTGTAAGGCTTGAGTGCTAATCCATCTCCTTGAAGTTACAGCAGCATCTCTTTAAGGGTATTGAAGCTGTTATCAGATACTAATGTGTTCCTATTGACAATATGCATTTCTAATGGCTTCATCTTTGAACGAGACATACATGTAGGTGAATTAACAAAAACAGCACAGTTCCCAAATACCCCAAGAATGTTTTGAAAAATATGTAAAATGTACAATAATACATGAAAGAGTATTCAGGTATATATTTTGTATATGTTGTAATTTGTTGCCTGCTGACAAATGCACAAAGAATGAAAAGTAATGGTAGATTTCCATTCAGTTTGAAACTATTTGAAACTTGTTGTTCTTGTTATTCGCAATATAAAGAAGAGCTACAGTCTCTTATTTACTATAACATTATTTATTTGCAGATTGCATACAGAATTTAACATATTCTTGATATACGGGCCGCAAGCTGTATTTTACAATGACATTTATTTGTTTCATCTGTGAAAAGGGTGTATTTCGCAAGGTAGTGAAAGTGCGTATGGCCATGTCCGTCACAGACACCACAGCAGGCATGGTCTTTCGAGTTTACTGCGACCGCAAGTGATCCGTAAGCAATGAGCGCTACTGGAACGTGCCACGTCCCTGCTGCGCCTACCTGGGTATAAGCGATGGGGTTAACGCTCGCATTCACCAAGTCAGTGACCTGCGACTTTGGTATAATATGGCGCTTTCAGACCTCTTTTTACCCATCCCGAACTTCAAGGACGAAAAGGAGAAAGAGAGGCCGATACTCGTTGCGATGAAATGTCCCTCAGGTTAAAAATAAATAACTAAATAACAGCCCAGGTTCGCGGGACTGGAGCGGAGCGGAGCGCAGTTGGTTCGCTTCCCAGCATCCCGCCTGCCGGTTGGAGGGTTGGGTGCAAGGACCCGCTAATGAGACCGAGTTATTAATCCATGCAGTGGGATACACGAATCCACTCGCAAGCAAAGGGCTACTGCAGCCGGTTTGGCCCGTAAAACCTGGAATGCTTCCCTTTCATGTGCTCCGCTGATCATCTACTCTGACAACAATATGGTAAGACTTCCCTTCCCCTGTCGCGCTGCCCCTGGCCTCGGGCCACAGAAGGTCACTCTCGACATACTGAGACTTTTATAGGTGGTCAAGGAACACGCTGACAGGTCAGAATCACCGCTCCTTTACGGGAGGACATTAACTTCGGCCTCATTTGTGATTAATTTATGCCTATGCGCTATATAAATCACGTTTATTTTGTTTTCCTGTGCAAAATGCATTTTTTATGTTGGAATGAACACTGACCGGAAATTTGCAAACAAACAAAAGCACTACTTTTTAAGGGGTTGATGTGGATGCCACCTATTAGTTTTCAATTTTTTAAATAACGTTTGTCTTTTGTCTTCGCGCCAAGCAGGTAGTCATCTGTGAAACGTAATAAAATATAATGATCGGTTGTGAAATAATTCGTATAAATTTTTATTTTATTGTACTCAAGACGGCATTGAAACCCGCGAGCCTGTAACGATTCCAGACCATCAGAACGGCCTATTTTGCCGCTGACAGAATTCGCTCACATTTGTCACGTTGTCAGCTTGGCTACTTTGGCTGTTGACATGTCATTTTAAATAAACAGCTGGAATAATCATTTACTTTCCTCAAGTAAATAATGGGCCCATAATGAGTGTTTTCCCCTCTGAAGTGGAATGTCTCTTGTGATTTACGAACGATGATTAAAATGTATATAAAAAACTTTGAAGTAAAGCCAGACTTTTAATTAACGAGGTGGTGACAGAAAAATTCAAAGACAAATGTCTTCTACCGAGACATCGCCTAAAGCGAAGCCCTGTCGACTGTAAAGTTCCCTTTTCACGGCTCTCTGTGTGACCTTAGAGGGAGAGTATCGTGTGCCTCTGCCCCGGCCATCACCCCTGTGCTATGATAGTCCCGATATTTAAGGGGAGGGTGAAGTTCCTGGGTGTAAGAGCTTACTGCTCGGGGTGCAATGAAATTTTATTGTCACATCTTGTCAGCGCGAGGGAGTGTGATGTGACAGGTCAAGGGATGCCAGTCTGTGCAGGTTTGTTGCTTTGATTCTTGCTCGCTGGCCCTGCGCAGGCAAGCGATTGCCTCTTGATAATGATGGTTTGCTTCTTTTAAATGTCACAGATAAGACATTTTTCTTTTTTTATTCAACGCATTCGATGCAATCCTGCTTTTCCATTGAGACGGAGAAATAAGGCACATCAAGTAAAAAAAAGAATACTCGCGTTAGTAAAATTGGTTGCATAACTGAAAGGCATAGGCACACATTATACTTATTAAATGTAGTTACTAATGGTCTTTATGCCACTCAGATGTAGGCAACAGAGTTTTAGATTTAAACCCTGTTTTGCCATAGATTATTCAGGAACCCCATTTTTGCTGGCAACCTAGGCAAATTTAAATGCTCTCCCTGTAATATTGAGACAGAAAATTATATGTGTATTAAATATCTGTATATGTATGTATATACTGTATGTATGTGTTTCAAAAAAATACAAAAATATCTCATATGAACGCATATTCATTTAGACATGCTAAAGTGGTACCTTTAGTGCTACAGTAGTGCTCTGTGTGGGCAGAAGAGAAGTTTACATTTTTAAGATCTTTATTAAAATCATTGTTTGTCTCTGAGTGAAACTTTATAATAGGGCTGTGCAGTCTTGCTACAGGATACAGTTGCTGTGAGAGTCACCAGAAAAGTTAGAGTCATTGTGCCCTGGTATACATACTTGATACATCTAAACTCACCTGCTTAGATATATCAAGCTGATTTGCTTTGCCAAAATAATTGCAGAGGTACTGCCAACCTATATTTCTCATAAAAAACCAAATGTCAAATTATATACAAAATACAAAACCGACATGCAGGAAATGGTGACTGAGCTTGTTTTGCTGATGGCAAATCTTCTCTTGTCTTAATCATATCCACATGATCTCAGGCTACAAAGAGGGTAGTCTCACTGGCCATACCGGCCCTGTCAGACCTGTCCCATTCAACCAACCTCACATTTGTTTGGTGACAACCAGAGGCTTAAACCAAGTGCATAATTCATGGATATCACCTTACTTTGCTTTTTACCCACTTGTCCCTTCTTTTCCCGGCCACTGGATCATGATGATCCACTTAAACAAATCTTGCTTTGTAATGCAGAGCCTGTTAACCGAGAGGATGAATCACTGACTGATTTGAATCGCACAAACTTAGTTTATGCAGAATCTCAGGCCAGACCACGTTTGTCACCAGATGTGTTGTCAGGCCTGACACATGGCTGTTAACTGAAGCTACAGGCTAGGCCTGAGTGCCTGGTTCTTGGCTTGAATCTTTGATCCTGGCACATGCTGGAAGATCAGGCTAACTTCACTGTGAAGTGGAGGGTCCTTCAGTCTCTACAAGACATAGATTAATGCTTGGAGTATATGGCGTGAATAATTTCTGTTTTAGGCTGCTCACTAAAGCTTCATAGTGGGAAATTAGTAAAAAAAATACACTCTACCAAAACCTTCTGGCATACATTAACAAACAAAGAGCCACATTAATTGGATGAATACTTCCAGAATGTTAACTTGAGCTGACATCACTGTCTTCCTTGACCCCACACCCCAGTTTGTCCCTCCCGGCACACCGTAGTTCCACCACAGAGAGGCGTTGTTCTGTCCTGTGAAGGGCCTGTTAGCTGGGACCGTGTCTCAGGCGCACTGTCCCTTAGGCCAAAGCCTCTGAGATTAGGAAATGAAGAGCATTAAAGCCTCCGTATCCCTCTTGGCTTCACCCCAACTGGTCTAAAAGCAAAGTATTGATTTTGAGTTACCCTGGTTTCAAAACCCACTCTCATCTCTGCTCTCCTTACAGCTTTGCACTCAAATATTTTCTCCAAGAATTCCCTTATGTAGGCAGTGGTTGTGGTGGTGGTGGTGGTGGTTGGGGAGGTGGGGGTAATTGTTGTTAAAGAGGAAAGATGCGGGAAAAAAATCAGTTCCTGAAAGACACGTTGGACATGTGACCAGCTTCACAATTAGGGATGGACCGTTATTCAGACAAAAGGGTGTCATGGGATACCCAACAGGGCCTCTGGGGCCTTGAGTAACATCTCAAATGTTTTTATTTATACTTATGCTCCTGAGAAAAGTCTGCTCGAGGTCCCCTCACATTTTGGCCCCTCTTCCTATCAACATACACAAATATATCCACCCACAACAGATGAACTCCACAGTGTGGCATTCACTCTCTGAATACTGTCATGTATAGGGCATACTCTTAAACTAACAGATTTCTACATTTTAAACCATACTCAGGTATGTAGACTGCTGACACCTGTCTGTTTTCACCATGTGTTTTGTGTAGCAGAAAATGGATGCTGCTGAAGGAATTTTGATTTTTCAGCATCAGTACCTTGTCTTTCAACAGATGGCCTACGTTGTCCATTGGTCTGTCTGAGAGTTTGTGCAACTTGTGTGTAAAATAATTAATTTTTCTTCTTCTGCTCAGAAATGTCTTAACACTGAGTGCGTATGTGGAAACTGGTGATTATTCCACCACATGCAAAGTGAGCTTTCTGATACAAAGGAAGAAGGAATTGGCTGTTTACAATGTAAAGGGTAAGCACAGAGACCACAGAGACAGTACCTATTTATCTCCGGGAAGCACCGTATGGAAGCCAAACTACTTCTTCCCACAGGTAGTGTAGATACTGCACATATCTGTCGGGAGACAATGGCATCACTAATGATTCACTTTCTTGTTATATATTTCTTTAGCAGACAGCTTTATCCCATCTGAGAGTTGCATATTGTCCATGTATGCAGCCAAGTACTTTCTGAACCAAACACTAAGCACCGGGCTCAAAGTTATGACAGCAGTGGCCTATCATGGAATTTGAACACACAACTTCCTGCTCAGCAGCCTTGTTAACTAACCACAGAACCACATTACAATGAATCTAATACAGTGACAACTGTGACACCCGTTCTAAGACTGAACAAGGACACATTAAAAAATGAGGACTGTGAAAACCACAGCAGTTGACTGCAGGGCCACTGAATCTCAGGTTTGAATCTCAAAATAGGGGCACCCTGACCTCTTCCCTAGAAAAGTGTATTACCAGTGTTTCCATGACAAATCTGTGTGTGTTGGGAGTTTATGGGCAGTTAAGCATGACCAACTGTAGATCATCCTGGATGAGTGTATCTGCTACGCAAATATACCCCATCCATTTTCTGAAAGGATGCTCCCCAGAAGGTTTCTTTCATCCCTAAATGCACCGAGGCACTTTGTTGAGCACAGCTAATAATTTTATACCTTATCCTCTCTTCCCAATTTGAGTATTATTGCCCATTAAACAGGAACTGGAAACTGTGCCGGGTCACAGACTCCAGGACTAGGACTGGGCACCTCTGACGTGAACAGTGTCAGGCAGTGTCACTTTCAGTTTCCCCACTGCAGAGCTGAACAAGCAGGCTATCTGACACAAAGCAAATACCATTACTAATGAAATGCAGTTTTACAGTACGACCATTTTGATAAATGCATAGATTTTTACATTGTAGGGCACCTATTTCAGCATGAGCTACATACCAAGGGCCATTCATCTTTTGGACAACAAGCAGTAATAATACATAGTCTGAGGATAGTCTTATATTGCCTGCTTTTTGCTCTTGTTTTCTATGTATTGATACGCATATTTGTAGCTAATGCCCTGCATGACCTATGAAATGATGTTTTCACATTGAAGGAATGAAATGTGAGTTTGACAAGTCTGTGGGTCAGTCCCCCTGTGTGTCGTGACCATAGCGATGGTCCGACCTGAACCAAATCTGAGTGTAATGGCCAACTATGCAGATAGCACCACTATAGACACACAATCAGATGCCCTCTGCTGTCAGCGCAGCCAGCTTTTTACATGTGCCATTATAATTACATTTATCACCTGACTATTTACCTCCTTTTACCTTTGGTAGAGTGTTATTAGAGTTCATGCTCTACTTGTTGTACTTGTCCTGGTTTGTTGCAAGTGTTAACCAACGATTATTATTACTACTAGTAATAGTAGTAGGCCTAGTAGAAACCAGCACTTACATAAAGATAAATAAAACTATTCAGGCCGACAGAAACTTGTCTTAATCTTTGAATGTTAAAAACAGGGGGAAGAGGTAGATTACGTTTGAGTCTACATCAAATTTTATTTCCTCATATCGGAAACTGAAAGCACGGGTCTGTATAAAGGCAACTGCTACAATGCTCTGAGCCATCACAAGAGAGCGCTACAAACCGAGGACGGTCTCGCTACCTAGGCCTATATAGAGCATACACTTTTCGTCTTTTTTCTGTCTCCTCCAAACAGGAAAAAGATCTAGTAATGAACGTATAAATGATCGCTCTCTCTAATTTTTGTGCACCGCGGTAACAGTCTTTGGTCTCGTACAACTTTCCTTTCAGTTTAATGTATGCCACTAATTCAATATTATCGTTCTTTTTAAATTGCGTATAACTGAATAAAATAATGTATTAAATGAAGAACAACATAGGTAAGTTGGTTATTTTATTACATATTGCACATTTCATGATTGCTTTTGTTTGTGTATTATATTGTATGTCGTTAATACTGCTAGTATTAGTCATGTTAAACATATCACTTTTAAAAACCTGCGTGACTGAACATCTATCTAAGCATAGACTGAATTTGTTAAATTGTTGGTTCTTGGAAACCAAACGATAGGTTCCGTTGTAGGGGGTAAAAGATCAATTCACACCGTGTGTCTGCCGTCAAAAAGCGGCAGTGTCCTGCGTATTTTTACACGGAATGTGACCAACCCGTTTCTCGTTAAGTTTAATAATCGCGTGGTATCGCCGTCGAGTATATTAGCTGTTTTAATAATCTTGTGTCCCGTTGCCGAGCTGTCTATCCGTGGCTACATCACAGGTTCCTTCAGACGGAAAAATAATTGGCCGTTTTCCTTCTGCTTGGGAAGGGGGGATCCGGTGGGATTTGAATCCGCCGCTCTCTTTTCATGAAGCCTAACTCTCGGCTGATTATCTAGACAGATTGTATTGAGTTAGGTACGGCATTAACATTCAATTGCTTTTTCCACGTGTGTGATTTTTTTTTTCAGATATTCACCCAGTCGCTTTCAATCGAGCTGCATCAATTGCATAGGCTACAAAAGCGAAATATATAGATGGGCATGTCAGAAAAAATGTTATTTTTTAACATGTTCATTTAAACATTAGGGTTTGTTGCACATTATTTTATTTTCATTTTACTGTCGAACAGTAAAACATAATTTAAGTGAAATAAGATGTAAGGATTGAGGGGGAATATCAGCGCATAAACATATGTATGATGAAAATCACCGCATATATACATGGTTAAACAGTATCTGAGGAGAGTCAATAAAATAAAATAACCAAGACACCTTTTTCTCAGGTAAGAAAACTAAACACCACAGGCGACAAGTTTCCACTGTGCGTCTTTCACGCCTTTTGTCAAACACCCCTCAATTCATGTACTCTCTGTAAACAACAGTGCCTAAAATTTGTCATCTGGTTTATAAGAAAAAGAACGAAAGAAGAGGGAAAGTGGGGAAATATTTGTCAGCCTGTTTTCGAAAATGCAAAAAAAAAAACGAAGAAAGACATATTTGGAAATTCACTTAGCCTGTCTATAAATTTAACTTCTGCGACGAATCAATCAGTACGTTCCACTGAACGTTTTGTGTTAATATAATTGGAATCAGTTTACGCACATGTATGTAAATACACATTAATAGTCCTGAATTTTTGACATAAGACTACATATAAAAAGACATCAAAGATAAAGCAGTTAAATGCGTTCCACGGTTAATTAGCGAGCCACACAGAGCGACTTCGGCGCTGAGCGCACGTGTCAGGGATAAAGACCCAGTAACTGGCTGCTAATGAGAAATCAGTTAGCTGTTAATGCGCTGGAGATCTGCTATTGAAATTAAAGCGGGTCAAAACAAGAGGCGTCTGGCGTCAATACACAACATTTTGAGGAGGCATACAGAACCGAGCCACACAATTTAAGAAGAAAGGGAACACAGAGCTTCTCACAAATCTTTATCCCGCAGTGAGTGTTGACGAGTCGCATACTTTACGCTCCCAGTTATTTATTCAGCGGTTCAGGAGGGTTACGGTGGCCAGAAAAGCATTTGCTTTCCACACATAAATTTGAAGGTCTAATTGGTCGTTCCTTAAACCTTAAATTTTTATATTTTTGTTTGCGTACTTAAATTATTAAAGTGTAAATTATTCACTTTAGTTGGGATAAGATATTCAGGTTAACATTCTCTGCAGAGGTTTAATTCGCGGGACTCGGCTTGTCCCTGTGGTATCGAAGTACTATTTAAACTGGTTTAGACGAAAATGTATTAGTCTGGGATTCTAGGGAAAGTATCAGCGTTTAAGAAACTAAAAGGTTTAATTGCAGAGATTTCCTTAAGGCTCAGGGTCCACTTTTGTTAATTAGTATATGTCTAATTAAATTAATGTCACCCCTTTCGGCCAATGGGCAAGGAAAGCTGAGTGATGTATGCCTGGGTTATTCCAAAGCCCCTCCCATGACGCTCGCGGCAAATTGGGAGTGTGAATAAGGCGATCATATATAAGAGCCCTGAAACAATTTTATCACTTGCAGATTATAACAGGAGTTGTGAAAATCTGGAGGTGTGGCTGCGTTGTAAATTCATCCGTGGTTAGCAGCAGGCAAACGTAGACACAGTAGACAGGTAGCGACTGAAGGCAGTCGTCGTGTTGCTTTTTGGCTGCTTTGGACCCGTCAGGTTAATAGTCTCTTGTTTTTGTTTTTTGAGGATGCAGCTAGGAGAGGGAATTTTACCCAGTGCACCTATCAACTTACCCAAGACTTTTTACAACCTCTCCTCCTCAGAAAGTAATAACAGTCCTGGATCAACGCCGCTAGAATTTCAGGAGGTCGATCGAACTGAATCTGAACAAGGGAACGGGCCCAAGAAGTATTTGAGCGGCGGAGGAAACGCCATGCTGGGCGAGGGTGAGAGCGAGACCTTTTCAGGAACTAAAGCCGCTCCGGACGGAAGAAAAAGTTCACCCATCGTCGGAGAAGACGACCTGTCCAGTGGCAGTCGGTACAACATAGATGGACTGGGTTCCGACAGATACTTTCTTTCGTCCTCATCTCAGCAGACCCCCGATGTGGCGAACCCGTGTTCCCTCTTCCCGTACGCAGGCCAGACCGGGACGGTTTATGCTGGGTCAAATGGATCCAGATATTCAGCCTCGCTTCACTACGGATCTGTCCTGCCGCCGACGGGGTTTTCGTCTGCCGTTTGTGCTGGACGCAGCCAGTTTGGCTCAGGGTATCAGTTTGGACAAGGACCGGGGTGTCTCTACCCCTCGTACCCGAGCACAGGGGCGGGCATCGGCTCTATGCCGATTCCAGGAACAGGGACAGGGACGAGGGCTCAAGTATACCTGTGCAACCGGCCGCTGTGGCTTAAATTTCACAGGCATCAGACAGAGATGATTATCACCAAACAGGGCAGGTAAGTGTGCGTATGTGTACTCCATTCAATGCGTACTCTGCTTATTTGTCTATGCATTTGACACTTGTCTTAAATGTCCATGTGAAATTCGCAGTTTCTTATGTTGCCTCTTGAATGAAATAATTCTATAACGGCTTTCGATCTATTTAAATAGACATTTTCATTAAGTGTAGCCTACTTTCTTCCTTTGGTCTTAAACTGTGAGAAGCTCCCAGATTATTACTGTAAAATAAGTGATTCGCCTACCTTGTTGGAGAGAGGTTTTCTGTAGCTTTGAGTAGTTGCTTTCTGTAAGCAGAATTTTGCTGTTCGTAAATTACATAATTTATTGTGTTAAATACCAAATACCGTGTTTCGTTTGAAAGCGGGTGTTAAGTTTAGCATTGGCGTAAAGATGGCCTAATGTGAATTGTTCGATTGGATTGAAAAAACTAAAATTCAGACCGTTATTTCGCTAATTGTATTACTTGAATTTATTAGTTGCTCACCTTGGCTATGTGTTTTTATTTCATACTTTTTACCTTTTCCATGGTTTTTAATACTTTTTGGGACTTATATTTTTAATTCGAAAACATTACAGTACCGCCTACGCGTATTTCACTGAAGTAGGCTATGAAATTCCCTCTTAAATTGTTTGGTTTCGAAATCCAATACTTTAAAACTAGGCCTACCTCCTTATTTTGTATCAAAAGGTTTTTTTTTATTTTTAATTGAAATGATTTTTTATTTCTGTTGGCAGGCGGATGTTCCCGTTTCTTAGTTTTAATATCACAGGTCTGAACCTTACAGCCCACTACAATGTCTTTGTTGAGATTGTGCTGGCCGATCCGAACCATTGGCGATTTCAAGGAGGGAAGTGGGTCACCTGCGGGAAAGCGGATAACAACATGCAAGGTACCACTATCTGACTACAAATGCATTGAGTTCAAGTTCGACAAATTTAAATAACGACGGCCCTCTTGCATAGATTGTTTCAAACCAGTTACAGTTTTCGTGTCGCCCATTTTTTCCCGTTTCCTACTATGTCGTTGTTAGGGGATCTTAAGTAACGTGAAATTTATTTTTAATGCTCACTTATACTGAGAGGCATAACACCGTAGGTGCGGTATTTACCGGGTATTTATCCATTTCCTTCTGACCACATTACCCTACCCGACTCGTTTATACTTCAATTCGGTTTTGGTTAATCGCTGAAATTATGCAATTATTTGAGTCGTGTTGTCACTGTGAGGATGTGCATAGTCACTATTATCAGCAAAATAACTGATCTGTACGTTTTCGCTAGAAAGAATTGTTCCGTTTTTGTCTGTAGGCAACAAGATGTATGTCCACCCCGAATCGCCGAACACGGGGGCCCACTGGATGAGACAGGAGATTTCCTTCGGCAAACTGAAACTGACCAACAATAAAGGTGCCAATAACAATAATACACAGGTGAGAGGGAGAACGCTGCACTCCTTTAAACACGTTAAATCACGTGTGATGGTGTATGGCACGTTGTGGAGTGTCCTCTTGTAATATGTTTGGACCAAGACCCTAGGGTTTGCCTCTAATTTATTTTTAAACTGTGATTTCAGTAAAGAAAATGTAGGCCTTCTGTTTGAAGAAATGCATGCCCTTTTACAACATATTTTATAATGTTACCAGAATTGCATAAGCTTGCAGACCAAAGTCCATTAGATTCAGTCCAGCTGCCCCACTTTGGTTGCTTCCTTGCAATTTTAATATCTTGTAAATTGTCAATTTAAGACTTGGTCAAACTTGGAATGTCTTAATGCACATATTATTGATACACATATATTATAATAATTATGTAATTATAATCCCTCTCCTCCCAAAAAATGAATCATTTGTCAGTAGCGATGGGGGTAACTCATTGTAATGGGTGATATCTGCCCCCTCCCCACCCACCACCATGCTGTGGTTTTGTATCTGAGATCTTCTTCTTTTTTTTTTTTTGGAAATCCTTGCAGATGATTGTCCTTCAGTCTCTGCACAAATACCAGCCCCGGCTGCACATCGTTGAGGTCACAGAGGATGGGGTGGAAGACATGAGCAGCGAGTCGAAGACGCAGACCTTCACCTTCCCCGAGAACCAGTTCATTGCGGTCACCGCTTACCAGAATACAGATGTAAGCAGCGTCCCCTTTCTCGTCAAACCGCAGCTATTTCCACCGTCCAGTTTACCCCCCCCCCCCCCCCCCCCCCCTTGAGGGGACTTCTCGTTTTGATACCTTCTTTTCCTCCTCCTTTGCAGATCACGCAGCTGAAAATTGATCACAACCCCTTTGCTAAAGGCTTCCGGGACAACTACGATTCGTAAGTATTGACGCACATTGACGAGTTACAGTGGAGGGGGAAGTCGGAAAATCCCTCTCTCATCACATTTTCCTGCCGCAATGTAAGAGGTAGGTTCAGTGCACAGGTGCTGTTAAACTCGCTGGGCAAGGCCTTTAACCCATATTGCTTCAGAAAATATCCAGCTGTATAAAAATGCATATCTGAAATTGATAAGCTCTGAGGATTTCCCCTGAGTAAAGGTGTCTGGCAAGGTTATGAAGGGTTTAGTAGTGGTCTCGTGTTGCTCTGGCTGGCTGACTGACGGGTGGGCCATGGGTGTGTCTCCCCCTCCCCCCCTGTGCTGCTGTAGAATGTACACGGCCCCCGAGAGTGACAGGCTGACTCCGTCCCCCACCGACTCCCCACGCTCCCACCAGATCGTGCCAGGAGCCCGCTATGCCATGCAGCCCTTCTTCCAGGACCAGTTCGTCAACAACCTGCCCCAGAACCGCTTCTACAACGGCGAGCGCGCTGTCCCTCAGACCAATGGCATCCTGTCTCCACAGGCGGATGATGCAGGGACCGCAGCCACGCAGCGCTGGTTCGTCACCCCCATGCAGCAGACAGGCTCCAACAAGCTGGACCTGAGCTCCTACGACAGCGACTACTCCAGCAGCCTGCTGCCCTACGGCATCAAGTCCCTGCCCCTCCAGACCTCACACGCCCTCGGCTACTACCCCGACTCCGCCTTCGCCTCCATGGCCGCGGGGTGGGGGTCCAGAGGCACTTACCAGCGGAA
The DNA here is from genome assembly GCF_013368585.1 of Megalops cyprinoides. Taxonomy (NCBI): domain Eukaryota; kingdom Metazoa; phylum Chordata; class Actinopteri; order Elopiformes; family Megalopidae; genus Megalops; species Megalops cyprinoides. The sequence continues at coordinate 23,825,709 of NC_050592.1, forward strand.
GATGACCACGGGCCTGCCCTGGTCTCCCAGGCCCAGCCCCACGGGCTTCCCAGAAGACCACCTGTCCGGCAAGGACAAGGTCCGGGAGGACGCGGCCAGCGCCGCGGCCGCCTCGTCCACCTGGATTGAGACGCCCCCCTCCCTGAAATCCTTGGACTCGGCCGACTCCGGCGTGTACTCCATGGTGTGCAAGAGGAGGCGGGTGTCTCCCAGCAACTCCAGCACAGAGAACTCTCCCACCATTAAGTGTGAGGACTTGACTTCTGAAGAGTACAGCAAAGAGACCTCCAAAAGCATGGGCTATTATGCCTTTTACACAAGCCCTTAGAGTATTTTAATTTTTTTTAATGTTGATGACCTTTTTTTAAGTTCCCTTGGAGTCCCCCCCCCCCCCCACCCCGCATCACACCATGTTCCCTCCGTCTGAGCGATGTGCTGCCGTGTGTAATTTCTGAAGGTGCCAAAGCTTTTAATGATCCGAGCAAGTTGTACTGGTATTTGCCCTCCTCAGTGTGATCAGTTTTATTTTTCTTAATTTTTTAATAAGCATGCCCTCCATCGTTGACTTTATTTTATACAAATGTGACTTATTTATTGAAGGCTCTTTCATGTATAGTATTTGTTCATTGTAGAATGTGAGGTATCTTGTACAAAATGTCTACATGGCAGTGTTATGAAAATCGGTAATAAATCTCCCATGCTTTTCAGAGCCTGCATTTTCCTGATGAACATAGTTTTTGTTCGGGTTAAGGGCTGAAATTACAGTAGCATTCTAGGGTAATCTTCATTTGCATAGGATAGTGCTACAGTAGTGACGAACTTGTAATTTGGGTTCGCTCGGCCCGAGTTTTTTTTTATTGCAGCTACGACTTATAAGGGGGAAGTTTCCTGTTTTGATCTAATCGGCTAATCTGGGGTTTACTTGTAAATAAAGAGCAAAAGCGTGGGTGTCAGCGACAAATGGTTCATAGTGGATGTTTGATTTAAATTAGCCCCGGTCAATGTGTGGACACGTTTCTTTTTCATTGTGAAACTGCAATCATTCAACTACTATTTTACAGCAAAAATATATTGATAACACTCTCGGTGGGGTGGGGGAGGGGGGGCATTGTCATGTAATGGAAATCCGTTATTAAAGTGAGCTTTATTCGACTGTTGCACATGGTGTACGACGACTGACAAACACGCCAAGGCGAGCGGGGGAAGCCCCACCGAGGCGCTCGTACCCTTTTTCCGAGGTGTCGGTTCTGTTTCAATAAAGCAAAACGAAATTTCCTTGCGCAAAACGTCGTAACTGCGCTGTGGTATGTGATGATGCGTAATGGGGGAATTATGCTCCCAAAATTCTTATGAAGACTGATGGCTACCTCGATAGCGAGTCGTCCAGCCCAGAGTTCCACAACAACGCAGCACAGAAAGTAAAGGGGACTGTCGCTCAGCGTTAACCAGGTCCCAGTGACAAAATAACTTGATGTTGCGGGTGTTTTTAGGACTATTCAATGCTTGCCACAATACGTAATTATTGTTCGTGGGGTACAGGAAGTTAATTTTACCAATACCACCCGACAACTTACTTATTTACAAGAAGCACACGAAGCATTTAGGAACTCAACAATTTCTCGTGGAAATGGTACCTGATATTATATCACCTATTCTACAGCACAAACTGATATGCCGGTATACAACCTAATACGCATCCATGTAGCGAGGTGGGTTTCTAGATTTCAGTCTGCACTATCTGAAATCCCGGTTTTGTGTGTGTTTTTTTTTTTCTTACGCCCTGAAGTCAATGCAGATGCGATTCAAACTGTAGGCTGTGAAATATCCCCTTTTCATTACCACAAATGAATAGCAGAATGAGTGTAAACTAATTCATTTTGTCTATATGTCGGATATATTTAATTCCAAATTACTTTCAATTTAAACTAAACCCACCCATTCATTTGACATACACAATTATTAACCATTAGTCCAAATTTAAATGGCTATTTCATGCTCTATTCACATTTTTAAATTTGTTTTGAAAGGTTTTTCTTTGCAACACCGTCAAACGTGTATAATTCCAATCAGAAAACTCCGGTATTATGATTGCAGAAACCAGACAGAGCGAATATGACAAATACTTGTAACCTACATAATGATACATCACATGTTTAAATCTTGAAATGTATAGTTACCTTGTGTTGCTAGTAATCTGAATTCATATTTCTCATATGCTATCACTGGAAATAGCGATGAATTCATAAGGCGACTGTTCTAATTGCACCATAAATGGGCTATTCACAAGAGGCTGGTATGTCTTCGGAGAATGGGAGAAGTTGGGGTGTTGGCCTGTCACAAAACATTGAAATCGTCTCGTGTAGAAGTTGCCTAGTAAAAACCTGTTAATATGCAACTGTTTTGTTTCTGTCGAAAACGTTTACTTTTTAAACATTCTGACACAGCTTCTGGTGGGCTGCTTCCAAGAGCCCCTGGTCTGTGTCGGCGCGTCCTCTACAGTTCGCGTTCGCAAGCCGGGTCAGCAGAGCTGCGCGTCGGTTTTAATGTCCGCTTCTTTTTCAACAAGTGTTCCCAAAACACGTTTTCGACAGCTTCAACACTTCTCTGCTGTAGCCAGCGATTTCTTTGTGTTTGTGTATGATTGTAAATGTTTACCGCATACGCATGGAAAATTTATACATGCATTTACACTTTGGTGTATATGGATAGTTTTTAGGAGTAGCTGAGGTAAAGTACCTTTCGAAATAGTCTATCAGCAACATATTCTTAAATACTATGCACCACATATTACGATACTTAATAATATTAATAATAAAGCCGGAAGTGTAAAACAAGTTTTTAAAAAGGTTAGTGGTAACAGACAGACAGTCCCATAGCAACATGCATCTTTATTTAGCGTTCATTAACTAGCCCGTATGTTTGTCAACTGTTAATGTCTTTGTGGTGGAACGAGCAAGCACTGAGTGCCATGCGTGATCACTGCTTTCTTACATAGCCTATTTGAACAGTCCTCTTTAATGTTTTAAGATACCCCGCCTTGTAACCGAAGAAGAAAGTGTGTAGTGCATAGATTTATGAGCAATTTCAGATGTAAACATACCTACACACCACCTCAGAGATTTCTTTCACCCACACAAAAAACAAAAAATCTTTCTTTGAGCTAACGCGATGTTACTCATCGCGAAACACTGCCCTCACCTCTTCAAGCCGCACGCCGATCACCTACGGTTTCTTCAAATTTACTCTCTTCCAAGAAATCAGACGACTGTAAATTCATTTTCCTTAAATCATTAATTAGCCTAATAACAGCTGGATCCGTTGGGCTAATTGCAAGGCAAATTAAGTACACATTTACTGTGTGTTTTTATACTTTCGGTTCTGTTATTTTCTGAGAGCAGCCTGCTGTCATAGAGGTTACTTGTTGAATAGCAACGGAAAACATACATAAATGGTTTAATTTTAAACTGTCCTCATATTTGTATGTCGTTTTTTTGCCAACAAAACGTCACCCTTGTAGATTTTAAGTGGCCCGAAACTACCAAGTGTGTGTTACTGTGAAAAGGCAAGGGAACAGGTTGATTAGGAACTAGTAAAGCATAGTCTACAGATTTGAATTATGTTCATTTATAGTTATATAGGCTCGCATTTGTAAATAAATCTGTAAATACCCGGACGCACAACAAATGGCTAAAGCTTCGTGTTTTGTAATCGAACTGTATTTGAAGCAATCCGTTAGGTTATTCTAAGGAAGAGTACTTTTAGTGAGCGACGTATTCTTACACAAACCCGTATTTTCAAATTTCTCTAATCTTCGCGTGTTCCTCCATACAAACGGATCTCTAAAGGTATTTTCTTTCCCCAGTTTCTTGCACATATACGTTATACGAACACATGCACACCGAAATCTATACATTTGACGCTTATAATCAGGCATACAAAAAAATTAAAATTAAAATTAAAATGATAACTGCAATAAATTAATCACCGATAAATAACTACAGCGATTATCCTATCAGCTGACATACAGTGAGGATGGTGGTAGAAATGCTGTTCTATAAGGAACTACGAGCCATGTCCATTAACATTTTAAACGGACAGGTGGGAACGTTATGAAACAGTAATTTTTCATTGCGAGGGCGCCAACATTGCGCAACGTTGATCTTCCTATACGTAAGACCTGGGCCCCAACGTCGACCCTGAGTCCAGAATCATCCTGCTCAAACATCCTAAATTATCCAAACATCAAATTATCCTAAACACAATATCAGTATTACAAATAGCAGACACTGAGTCAACGTCTGAGACCAGCTCTGAATACACACGGTCACATAGCTGCGCCAGAGCAGGCCATATAACAAAATCTTTGTAATAAAGCAACAAAGACGTTGAAAATCACATCAGTCTAGTTACATCTGCTACCGACAACTGAATCAAGGTCATTTACATTGGCCAAATTAAATTTTATATTACATTATTATATGTGCATCTCAGGTGTCATGCTACTCCCATCTAATGTGGCATGTGTAGGAGTGGAAAATTGCAAAAGAAGTCAAAATTTCTGATGAGGTTTAAGATTTTTCAATATGCTGACTGCTGTAAAATTGGCACTTCAAGTCAGCATAGATTCACAGGCTCACCTTAACCTGTGAGTATTGCAGCAACTCAAACATGAACTCTGACATTAACATCTGACTGACTGCTTTTCAAATAGAATGTTGGGGGTGGGGTGGTGGATGTGACATTATAATTTCTTCAGATGGATCTTGCACATAAAAGGGAATATTTTACTGGATAATGTACGACACACTGCTCATCAATTAACTACTGACTAAAGTCAACAAAGGCAATAAACAACAGGTGCAATTTCAAATGAAATTTCCATAGACGTGATTGTTGCATGGCCGTACTCAATAAAAAAGGTTACCGTGTGATGTTTCTAGCCTTTCAGCCTGAACTGGAAAAGAACGTTCAGGAAAGAAACTGTTTGTACCTTTATGACATCACCTGCTGATCAATGCAGCCACAGAAGCAACTCAAATCAATAGTTTAAAATTTCCTCTTGATGAACCAACCAATACTTTAGTTTAACACCATTTCTGGTGTCACTGGGGACAGACATTTTGAGGGATGGAATGAATCAGAATCTTATAACATCACAACAAACTTACAGTATACGTATACAGGGTGGTCATACAGCTCCTATCTATTTGGTTGAAAAAATGTTAGTGTTAACGTTCTACTTTTTCAGTTTTAGGTATAAGCCGAGAGAAGTAAAAAAGTTTGTTGTTCATTCTTAGGAACATGAAATGAGTATGCCAGCTGGTAGAAATGAAGATGTTTTCACAGGAAAAGTTTGGGACTTTATGATCACCCAGTATAACGTATGGGGCATAGTGCAGGCAAAGTGGTGGTTAATAATCTCACTAGCACTTTGTCCTTAACTGTGAGTAACAAAGATGACAGCTGTTCTGTATTTTCACTCATCACCACGAGTTTGAATGAAATTAACAACAAAAACAACCACAACAATATAGATAGTGTGAATATACAAAATGTGGGAACCGGGAGAGATGCAATTCTCGCTGTGATTTCATTTGCCCTAGTTAAGAACATAGTACTATGAGAGACTGAACGCCCCAGTGTTCGGCATTTAAACTCGTTCCACTGAAGGTTTCCTCTCACTGGGTTATTGCTCCTTTGTGTTTTTACAGTATGAACATCCACACAATTCAGCAATCATGGCAACCTTAGAAGGTCTTGGAGTGCTTCCATTCCTTCTCCTCCTCCTCCTCCTCCTCCTCCTCCTCCTCCTCATTTTCTCCCATTTGAATTCATTTAAATACCTCAGCACATTCGGCACTTTATTTTTAGTTAAGTGTGCTGTCACGCTCCTTGACTGAAACCTAAGTGTCTGACTAACTCCAATTAACACCTGCTAATGATGTAGAGTTCTGATGCTCTGGCGGGCGTCAGACGCCCCAACTTCTGCATAAATGTAACTAATTAATCCTCTCAGGAAGGCTGCCAGAAATTGAATCTGAGGTTGAGACTGGGGGGAGGGGCTGGGGGGCAAAGTGAAGATGTACCCTATTTGCTTGCCATTTGTATGAGTGGATTGGGGCTCAGAGCTCCTTGATGAGTTGGCGGGGGGGGGGGGGGGGTGCGGGGTTGGGGTTTATTTGTGTAAACAAGTCCTTGTTGCTCTGACTCAGTGAAAGCTGCAATCTGCGTCTGCGCAGTCAGACCCTACTGGAAGTATCGGTCGATTCCACAGTGTCTGTAGGTTCCCGCTCAGCCCAGAAGATTATATCCTTAGATCTAATTGTCTTGATTGCAGACGTCCCCCTTTTCAGAGCATGTGGCCTGATAAACAGTGCACAGTGGAGCAAATGCCAAACACAGGGTAGGCACATCTCCCTGATGACAGCTGACTGACTCATAGGCACCCCGGGAAAAAAACACCTTAACAGTCTGAGCAGTCTCTCTATCTATCTATCTATCTATCTATCTATCCAACAGTTGATATATCTGTTTAAGCATTTATATGTAATGTATTGCCACACACACCCTAATGCAGCAAAAAGAACAATTTAAACAAAGAAATGAAAGATTTTAATTATATCCATGTCAAAATAATGTACAGTGATAAAAGGTAACTTTATAGAAAACTGGTGACTTTATCGTGATGACTTTATTAATCATTGATGGCACTTGAAGTCGTAGAAACAGCAGAACTAACTTAGTGAAAATGAGCCCTCTTTTTTATTGCTTTTGTGGAAAGGGGCCCTTGTTAAACAGTCAAGATTTCAGCATTTGCATATCTTACCTCTCATTAAAGCATCACAGCTTCCGTTATCACTGAATCATACTTAACGCATTTGTGATTAGACTTCAGATGCGCAGATTGTGACGTCCTCTGGATGAAACAGTCCTTTTCTAGATGCATTTGCCTGCAGTTTTCATCATTTCATTTTTTATTTGCTCCACAAACACCTGTATCCAGGGAGACTTACTCCTCTCTAACCAATCAACACATTTGTTCTGACTGGCTTCATGAATTAAGCTTAATGTACTTAAATAACCAAAGTAGAGCGGCATTCAGCCACTGACGTTCAAGTCCATAGCTTAGAGAGGTCCCTACTGTAACTGACCTCAGTTTGTCACCTGTGCGTTTTAGCCTCCACGTCCTTAGCGTAGTTCAGCTGAAATGGCTAGATGACATCACGGCTTGCTCAGCCCGCAGGGTGGTACAGACAGTGATGTATCTCATACCGTCCGTAATTCCATCCTGTGAGCATTGACAGTGAACAGAATGCAAGCTTGGGTAAGTGTTTTTGCTATGCTGCCTTAGACAGAGTGAGGAACAGGGAGTAACAGCGGTGTGTGCTAGGATCAGCCGGGGGGATCACAGCATCTTGCCTACAGCAAAGATATAGTAATGGATGAGAGAAGCATAAAACGCCCTTCTTGACTTACTTATTGACTGCAACTCATTATGGTTAAATTAGTTCAGTAGGGTTTGTCAGGATATACCCCTGACGAGCAGCTTGCTTTCATTTGAAATTTGGAAATATTCTTATTAAGTGCAGAGCAGATGGAATAGTCTGTATTAAATAGTTAACCTTCTTATCAAGCTATATACTCCTTTGTAACAATGCTAATGGGTCAGTAGGTGTCAGTCTCCCTACTGGACTATGCGCTCTCAGCGAACCAATGTCCCAATGCAGTGAAGGGGACGATGTAAGGCATCGTTTTTTTAATTACAGGTTAAGATGAGGGTCAGAGTCACTGTAATCGCTAAAAATGCCATGTGCTGATCACATAGAGTAGAGTTGTCCCCTGGTGCCTTGCCTAAATTTCCAAATGCTCCTCAAATGTAATCACCCCCCTCATTTTAATTGTTGAAATAGATCATTGTCTCTCCACCTCATCTGATGTTCACCCTCGGCGGATAGGTGTTAATCACTGGTGGTGTCCAAGGTGAGTTACTCTTTCTACCACCCATTGCTATGAAAGGATTTTGACATGTAGAGATGAAAGACACTAGATTAAATATACTTCATTCCGTTGATAAAATTTTGATGCAAACCTGCAAATGTGCTCACCAAGAGCCTGTTATTCACAGGACTGTTCATTATTGCAGGGGTCAACGGCCAACAATGTAAAGGACAGCCTCTCTGATGTTACTTGTGAGTGTTCATACAGTGAATCTACAGGGCAGTGAAAAATTGCCACTGTTTTAAACAGAGCTCTGGGAACCACAACAGGTCAATAGACCATGTGCAGTTTGGAGCCACTCATGCAAGAAAAGTACTAATCAATATACACAACTACAGTGTACTTACCTTTTTGTGTTAACCTTGTAAGGGTTCAAGGCGTCTGTAATCTGTCAGGCCTAAGCCATTGTCTTTCTTGTTTCTTTGTGTTTGGAACCAGATTATGATGAAATCACAGTCAGAAGAAAGAGAAGTGAGAGCACAGTCAGGTACCACAGAGAGAGCAGAGGCCTGTGACTCACACGACAGAGCGATTACCACAGAAATATAGAGGCCATGTCCTCCGGCTGTTTTCCTCACCTCCAATAAGACCAGCACGCCTCCTATCCCAGGTGAACCTCTGCCCTGCGGAAAGACCTCCGTGTTAGTATTAGTGTCATGGCATCTCTTTTAGAAGTAGCTGGAAGGCAACGATGGCGGAAGTTAGCTGAGGTGTTGTGGTTTCTGCACAACGTGTCCATGCCTATATTTCTCAGAATAGGAAGGAGGTGGGATAGCAGGGGCGGTTGCCAGGGGGAACGGGGGATTGAGGTTGTTTTTGTCACTGGGCAGGACCTGCTTTGCCTAACATCTTGGTTGCAGATTTCCATTCTGTTAAGATGCTTTACCGTATGGTCAACACAAGCAATTAACCTTGAATAATAATAATAATAATAATTTTTGCAGCTCTAAAATGCAGATTCAGGTTTTTTTTTCTTCTGTAAAGCGCAGATTTTGCAAGATGTCATTATCACAAGAAATAAAATGCTTGTTAGGTGTTCATCATCATGGGTTGGGTCTGTGAGAAAATAAAGCCAAAGGAGACATTTTGTTGGTTGGCCAGATAAACACCTTCCCTGGAGTTCATTTACAAATACTTATTGAGTTTTTTCCAGAAATTGTAAAAGTGGTTACAATTATATATACATAAAAAGCATCATGACATATGGCTACTGCTGTTGGATTCTTGCACAAAATATTTCACTGAAATGGTCTCAGTAGGTAATTGAATGGATGATATGTTAATTGTTGTTAATTTAAGCTATGGAGGTTGCCATGACTAAGGATGTATGGCAATCAAGGAAGTAATAATGTTCAGAGCAAAAAGTGACTGATGATTTTTGAGAGGATGGCTTCAGGCCACCATTAATGTGTATTTTCACATCTAATTCAACAGGGAGCCCCAAGCCAGATTGTCTCATGAAATATCTTTCTTTTTCTAATATTTTGCTCCTTTCTGCCTTTCTTTTTTCATGCTCTTCAGTTTGTGCTGTATACAAGAAAGGGGAAGGGAAGAAGAGAGGGAGAGATGATAGCAGTAAATGAGTGAGTGAAAGAAAGAGAGAGAAAGAGAGACAGTGAGAGAAAAAGAAACTTAAAAAGAAAAAGAAATCAAAAAGAGATGAGAATTGAGAGTTAAAATAACTGAGGCCGATTGTGTGGTTTTGAAAGAAAAATGAACAAACATCTCAGTTGTCAGTCCAATGTTCTGTAACACACAGATGCGCACGTAGACACATGCATGCACACACATGCACACACACCTTCTCAGCAGCTGAGAAGACCCCCCTCCTGCAGCACTCGTACACCTGGGGGCAGGTAAGACGGCGGGTCTCATGGCACAAACATCCTGCAGCCTGGCTGACATTTCTCTGCGCTTTTATTTCCCCCCAAACACCTACCCCCATCTCACCACCTACACCCCTCCGACGGCCTCCGCTTGCCTCAAGGTATGACCACAGGCCATGAGAGAATACACGTGTCTCTTCTGCAAGCAGCGACACCCTCCCACACGCGCACACACACACACACACGGGCGCATACACACACACTCATATACCTGCTGTCTATTGCATCACACAAGCAGGCATGCACACACACCTGCCATCTCTTGCATCACACACACACCCCATGCAGAGGCCTGGACTCTCGCTGCGGCAGCACTCTCAGTAATTCAGTGTTGCACTCTGCATGAGCTTTTTTGTTTTTTTCTGCAGTTTTTTTCTTTTTCTCGCATTCTGCAAGAGACACACTGCAGGCTACCTTTTACCCCCAGCAGCCTCCTCCCCCCAGTCTGATTACTTTGACGATTTCTGTAAACTGTGGGAGAACTTTGTGTCCAATTTACCTAATTTCACACTAACCCATGCAAATAATTTTTAAATGTTTTTATTTGTCAGTACCAACATAAAAGAGATGTTCCCAGCAAGGGGTTTGACAGATATATATTGTAAATGAAAAGGGTGTTCAAAACAGGACAAATCATTTTATGTTTGCCCTGTGTAATCTACAATGTCTTACAGTAGGTAAATGTTGAATTCATTTTCTGCATTTTCCGTTGTCCTACGTGATAATCCCATTATGACAGAATCATACATGTGCAAGTCAAATCTATGAAGGTATAATCTGTTGTTTACAGCGAGGGGCATATGGGTGAGAATTGCAGAGAAAGGACATGTGTTTTAAGATTTGGTAATCACACTCTGCTCAGGTGAAATAATATATATTTGCATGTATATGCTGGTATGTCCGTGTGTATAAATAGAGTAATTGTTGACCGTGGCAACAGCTCAGGCAATGCAATGCTTTGTTATTTTTTGAATTTTTTGAACATTTTGAATGCCGTCTTCAAAAGGCCCCAAATGACACAATGCAGTGAAAGCACAAGGAACAAGTATTCCTCACTGGATTTTAAATGCAACGATACATGTCCCTTTTGTTACCTGTAGCAACTACAAACCAAGCTGATGGCAGAACAAGCATTTTTCCCATGGTTTCAGAGTTTCATGCCCTTGGTTTCACTCTCTTGGTCATTTAATCAGTCTTTGGAGCATTGTATACAGGGTATTATTGAGCCATTCCCACCTTGACAGGAGAGTAAATTAGGATGTGCAAGGCTCAGGGTAGCCCCGTTCACTGGTTGAAAGATTAGTTCTATACTCTCTATTTAGTGCAATTCAATTTTGGCCATGCGGGTCACTAAACATCTAGCTTCTACAGTACACTTAGTGTTGAACTTACTATCGTAGTCAAGAGGTCAAGAGAGGTGGCTGAAGTGGAAAGTATAGCATGGGACCTGGGAACCCCCTCCCCCGTCAGCCCATGACTCTGTATCTGCCAGCTCCCATGATTCAGATGGGATGTATTCCTTCCCCTGCTACGCCACACCTTCTCAGTTCCTTGAGGTTTCTGCATTTTGATTATGCATATTTATGTCATGTTGTTGTGTGCATTGTGTCAGTAGTTTATGTGTACCAGTGTGCTAGTCTTAGTTGCAGGTATGTACATTGCATATGTTGTTGTGCTCAGTACTGTGTGCTGTATCGCTATTTTAAAGTGCCGTGGTTCCTCGAGGTTCCCGCGGAGTCGCCGGGCCTCTCAGTCTCAGGGCTCAGCAGCGTTGCAGCTCTGACAGCGCCGCGGACAGCTGCCGGCGGGGGGTGCGGCAGAGAGGCGCCCATGTGGAAGGGCACGGTGGGTGAAATCAATGCACGGGCTCTTTGGAAGCGCGCTCTGGCGGATCTGGGAATTTCACTGCCGCGGCTGGGATTTGGCTTTCAGGACCTTGGAGAGCTCTGCTGCGCCTGTAAAAAACAACTCCTTCAGTCATGCATGTCAACAGACCAGACCTCTCCAACCACAGGCTTTTTAGCGCAGGCCTTCAAACATGTGCACACGTGTGTGCACACACACAGACTCATGCACGTACACACAGACACACAAATGCACACACGCATTTACAGGAACCTGCACATACATATACATGCATTTACACACAAACACACACACAAACACAAAATGCAGATTACCTTGTATTTACATTAATGTAAATAAATCCCTCCCTCTGTTTTACCTAGTATTAGTAGTAATGCATTAGTAATCCTATTTTTGCCAGCTGAATGGAGTTGTTGTCTCATCTTTGTCAGAGTAGTTTTTAATACATTCTCTTACATTTTCAATGAAAAAATAGAACCCAATTGCATTTCATATTAATAAATTTAAAAAATGATTTTTGGCAGTAAACAGGGAGTCCCAGGTTCCACTGCAATCAATCTCCTGAAATAAGAGCCACTGTCAGACTTTACCACCAACTTTCATTGCAAAAATCTGCATTATCTTCATATGCATCAAAGTTTGTTAAATCAGTGGATGAATACCTAATATTTGACTGACTGAACAATCTAAAGGAAACTGAGTTTTTTTTTTTCAATTGCTAAAACAATGTTTCTGAAACTGTGATCAAAGACGTCAAAACCAATAACACATTCGCAACCAAATCACCGCTCTACCATTCCTGTTTGATGCTCCCTCTCACACATACTGCAAAATGTTTTAAAGCATCTTTTGGCATGGCATGAAAATAACTAAATCTGACATAGGATTCACATGTGTTTTTTGTTTTCTTATCAAAAGCCAAATCAATCACAACTCCAGTCAGTTCCTGTATGTTAATTTAGATTTCACTAGTGCAAATGCACATGGGTGTCATTGTCTCCTCCAATGAACGATTTTTTTTTTTTTTTTTGATCAACAGACATTGTTCAGTAATCAGATGTCATTCTGGTGTTCTAGGTTGTGCCTCTTTGTTGATGCATTTGCTGCTTGCATACTGTGTGTGCTGCATGCATTTACTGAGAGCAATGTAGCAGACGGCAGACATTGCTTTCTGAAAGCATGTATACTTGAAGTCAATACATTATGTTATTGATTTGCTCGTTTCTCCAGTGCACTTACCTAGGGCTACCTGCATAGTACATACTGCATTGTACATATTATCCATAAATACAGCTGGGTATTCACTGAAGCAACATTTCCTTTCATGAACGGAAAGCTGAGTAGGGTGAGTACCTTTACCAAGAGTCTAACAGTAGCACCATACCTGGGAATTGGTCCTGCACCTTCTGAGTGTTTTAGTAACAGGCCCAGACACACACCAATCACACTTCTCTGCCATCCAGGCATTAATGATACACTATATGGACAAAAGTATTTGAACGCCTGACCACTACATTGTAATGACATTGTATTCAAATACATATACTTTAATATGGAGTTGGTCCCCCTTTTGCAGCTATAACATCTTCCACTCTTGAAAGGCTTTCCACAAGATTTTGGAGTGTTTCTGTGGGAATTTGTGCCCATTCATTCTGTAAAGCATTTATGAGGTCAGGCACTGATGTTGGATGAGAAGGCCTGGCTCGCAATCTCCGTTCCAGTTCATCCCAAAGGTGCTGGATGGGGTTGAGGTCAGGGCTCTGTGTGGGCCAGTCAAGTTCTTCCACACCGAACTCATCAAACCATGTCTTTATAGTCCTTGCTTTGTGCACTGGGGCACAGTCATGTTGGAATAGAAAAGGGCCTTCCCCAAACTGTTTTGCCAAAAAGTTGGAAATGCCTTGGTATGCTGAAGCATTAAGATTGCCCTTCACTGGAAATAAGGGGCCTAGCCCAAACCCTGAAAAACAGGTGTGGCCAAATACTTTTGTCCATATAGTGTATGTCCTAATTACACCTCTCCATGTAAGGGCATTTTATGGCACAAAAAAGATCAGCCTGTGTGATTCGTTGTTTCTGTTCCTCTTTGATTTAAACTGAAAATGGATCTTCACAAACCAATTCAGTTATGACACAAAGAATGTGTGACAGCCAGAGGCCCAGTCGAAAACCCTGTTCTGAATGCATGGCTGTTGCAGTGTCCACATGGGTATTGGCAGAGTCCCAATCTGTGTTGGCACTGTGTAGATTCTCTTTCTGAGTGTCATTGCCTTCTCTTTCTAATTGACTAAATCATGACTGCTAACACAGCTGTAGATTTTCTCACTTTTAAACCACCTGTATGTGTATATGTGTTGCGTGCATTGTGTCAGTGGGTTATGTGTGCCGGTGTGCCTATCTTAGTAGCATGTACGTACACTGTGTGTGTTACTGTGCTGGTTAATGCGTGCGGTGTCAGTAATTTAAAGTGTGCCGGAGTGTCTGTGGCTGTGTGCAGTGTGTCAGTATACTTTCTGGGTCAATGTGTCTATCAGTGTATACAGTGCATAAATACTTTATGTGTGTCAGTGTGTTGTGTGAACCGAAGGAAACCCAAGTTTCGGATTCACGGCGACCAAAGGTGAGAAACTCCACTCTCTCTCAGAGTCGCAGATTTGCAGTAAAAGGAGAAACCTCAGCGTCTGTCGCCTGCCCTCACTCTCAGTTACCGTCCGCTCCTCGGCAGGCAGGGAGAGGCATGGAGAGAGAGGGCCCGCTAAAAAACTGGGGAAACTTGAGGCCACCCCAGTACAGGACTATGTCCGCCCCACAGATAACACCTTTTCTATTAAGTGCGAAAGGCGATAAGCCCGCGGCCTGATAACTCCTCGTTTCCTCCGTCTCTTTTTTTTTCCCGCGCGCGGTGAAGTGATTTGCGTCTCTTTGGCAGCTCCTGCGCAGGTGGCATCTCGGGCAGCTTTGTTCTAGGCGAACTTCCACCTAATCGGTCGCTCACCCCGCCGACTGCCTCTCTCTGTGCCGCTGGTTTGTGCGCAGTGATTCTGCAGCTTTCTGTGCTCTAATGGGCTCCCTGCCACTCAGTGACAAGTTACAATTAAGAGGTGATACTTTGATCTCCCACCTCTCCCTGCTTTATTTTAAGCCGGCAGCATGACTTGCCTTTTGAGAGCACTCTATTTTGAGTGGGTGTGTGGGAAGGCAAAGGTGTGTGTGTGTGTGTCTGTATGTGTGTGTGTGTGTAAGTGTGCGAGTGTTTACGTGAGTGCACGCGTGCGCATGTGTGCAAGTGAGTGTGTGTGTGTGTTGAATTTTCATTGGTTCATACGCCTCCATGTCGAGCAGCAGCTCTTGGAGGATGGTCCTTTTGTGTTTTGTCTTAGTACTGATTGGAGGACAATATGAGAGTTTGGACGATTGTTATTTTATGACTTCTGAATGGTGATGTTAACATTGGTATCGGTTTTTGTCTGTTAAAAGCAGTGAATTTAACCATGGCAGTAATGATGTATTCTACTCATTAGTAAGGCACTGAAAGAAACTGATGAGATGTGATCGCTCTACTTTCAGCAGCTGCTACACAAGTTTGCCACCTCCTGGTCCTAGTTGGGAACTACATGCCTTACCATACATCTTTGCACCTTTGAGACCACATTTATGCTACATTTACACTGTCTAAGGGACAGTTATGTACAGAAATAACAGAAATTAATTTTTCTTAAATAATTAATGATTAAAAAACGCTCAGCCCTACCCTTTGCAAATTCTATCTACAAAAAAATGATGCTTGGGGGAAATGTGGTGACCATCTACTCTGAAAAGTTGGCAAACTGCACTCAGTCCATTGTGGCCACTCTGAATTGATCTGTGAACCACAGTGGTTAACAGCCATTTTTGGCCTAGGTACACCTCAGCAACGATTACAAGGAGCACCATGTAATACCATCACTACAGTGCTCTTGAATCACACTCACAGTCTCGCAGTCATATAGCCAATATAATATATTGGGCTTACTTTGTTAAGCTCCCACAGAACCATCCTGTTCTCACAACGTGTCCCCCTTTCTGCACACTGAGGTGAATGCGGGTCATGATCGCAGCCTGCAGGCTGTCACACGAGGCCATCCACCGGGATCACTTAATTTGTGAATGTTCGCAAAACAGCCTTGCAAAAGGTGAAAACAAGATGGCTCTGAACCCCAGGCATCCTGCAAAAAAACAGTAGCATTGAAAAACTGGCAACCACTGGCAACCACTGACAACCACTGGCAACCACTGCCGGCCCCTGATTACAGCAAGTCTACAGGAGACACCCATATCACAGGAACATATGCTCCTGCTGGGAGCAATATCAGATCTGTGAGTGTGAAAGGCAACAAACAGCAGTGTGAGGCGTATTTTTAGCCTGAGAGGGCTCTGTTACACTCGCAGGGACCTCATCAACAGTTCATGAAAGGAAATGTTTATTACATTTTTTTCTGATTTCCTCATCATTTTTCTTTCTCTTCTTATCCTCAAGTTTCTTTCTCAACATCTATTTAAACACTTTTTTCTCTCTCTCATTATGTCTTTGAGAGCATTTATACGTAGGTCTTTCACCTATTCTGCCTGAAGAATGGGGATATCGTGTATCAAAATTGTCCTGTGCTCTCCAGTTGGGACCACAATTCCCATGATGCATTGGTTTTTGATAACCTCTTTATGCTAGCGTTTAGGAGTTAGGTAAGATTCAAGACCACAGTCAGGGCAAGGTTGTTGCAGGCAGAGAGAGAGAGAGGGGGGGGGGGGGGGGGGGGAATTATTGTACTTTTACTTAGTATAGATACACATGTATGTAAATTATTATTTGTCACCTTGGTTTGGCCATACAGTACACATTTGATTTAGTATCGTCTCTGCTCTTAGCCTAACATTCTTTTATGCACTTTTGTAAGCTGCTAAATGTCTACATGTTAATGTTTAAAGTCATGCCGGTAAAGCACAATTTGAATCTTGATTCCTGACAGTTCACACTTACACACACTTCACATTGAACTTGTAGCACAAAATTATACTTCAGTGTTTTAGTTTACATCTTTTGATGTATTGGAGTATTTATTATGGGGATAAAATCTCCCCAGTCTGACACAGGTCATATTTTATTCTAGGTTTCTTATGTTAAAAGACAGAACTGTAATAGTGGAAAAATTATGACACCCAATATCCACAATTTAAAAATGGCGATGGGTAGTGTCACAAACCCTGCCAAACGAAAGACAGTTCACTAGCAAAGTTATAAAATGCAACTGTGAGAAAGTAAGCTGTTTGCACGACAGTGGATCGAAACAAATCGAGGTGCAGCCATCCGCGGCGATAATAACTGCAGGCAGGGGGGATTGCGATGCAGGAGCTCCTCGAAGCTCAGGACTCGGGAGCTCTCACGGATTTGCCTAATACTCTGTCTCAGAGGACAAGTCAGTAATGAAACCCTGGCGAAGACATGGAACCGTGCACCAGCTCCGTATTCTGCCTTATTAAACAAGGAAGGCCGCAAATCATTTCCTGATAATCAGAGACCTCAATTAATTTAACTCTGCGGATTAAGATTTAGGTGGATTGATTTTTCTTGGCAAGATTGTTTGCGACGGGGGAAAGATCATAAAAGTATTATAACTATTCTTCAGTGAAAAGTAATATAAAAACATGTTTGTTTAATGGAGTCTGTGGCGCCGGACGTGCGTAATGGCACCAGCCGTCGCTCGCATGCTGAAGAGTTCCTCGAGCCCCAGTGTAGGAGCAATTTGTGTCTCTTGAATCCTTAGAGGACCGGGGATGGGCTGCCTGCAATCGTGGGAAAGGTGATATATTTCTGCAGATAGACTTGAGTTTAGTAGCCGGATGAATGCTTAAGGCATGAGTCTGGCCTTTGCATTAATACATACCTGCCGTGCGGTGTAATGTAAAAGGAATGAGGTCGCTGGCTTGGATGAATTACTTGTACCACTCCGTCATTGTACCACACCGTGCTTAGTGTATACATCTGAGCAAAAATAATGAAATACTACTAAGAGGTCAAGTCTCATATATATATATATATATATATATATACACTAACAAATTGAAGAGTGGTGGTGAAGAGAAATGTATTTCCAATGTCGTTGTTTGAAGCAGGAAATGGAGATGCCATAAAATGTTAAATGAAATGAGTAGTAACATTAATTTCCGCGTGCATGCGGGTGAAAATGGGAGGGTCTTAACCGAACGACTCCAAAAACATAAAAAAGGCAGTACTCTGCATTATAGTAATGTCAGTGCAATGGATTGTCATTTTGGGGTTCCTTCACATCTGTCTGCCTTAGGCCATTGTAGGTGGGAGTTGTCCCACTGGATGTGTTTGTGTGGGAGAGGTATTTATGTTTTATGATTTTGTTGCATCTTAGTTGAAGGACAGGCCCCTGTACCCCGTAACTCAAACAGAGGAGAGTGAAGACATGATATGTGAAGGAACGGAAGGAGGGAGGGAGGAGTGCAGAGGTGAGAGAACTCGCACGTTCGCAAGCACGCACGATGGAGCCCTTTCCCCGGGCGGCTTCCGGCTCCAGACTCCTGGGAGGGCTCTAGCAGTCAGCTACCGTCTCCCTTTGCCCCCGGCCATGTAAGGGAGAAGGGGCCAGCAACACCACTGCCCCGCCGCTGCCTGGGACTGTCACACGGACACATCTGCGCTGGCCCGGGGGCACCGTCTGCCACCCTCCTAGGGCATTTCATCACATTCCCAACCGTGGAGACTTTTGACCCACTGAACTCAGGAGCTGTCACACCACCTCCCCTAGACGATGGCTGATTGTCCCACGGTAAAAAACCTTGCACTTGTAACACTGTATTTTATTGATGTGCTTCATCATTTATTTCATTTATATGTTCTCCAAACAAACAAAGATCTTAGTGTTTTTTCATTGGTATTCTATACTATATTTAGAATTAAGGCAAAAAAATGTGTATTTGCACCCTCTGTTTATGATGTTAGATTGAAGTGTGTGGTTGCATAAGTAATACATATTTTATGCCCATGCATCATCATGTCAAGAAGTGTTTGAGACAAATATCAAAAATCTGAATCAATCCTAACACAGTCACAGACAGAGTCATATAAACCACAAGCAGAAAGGGGGCAAAGTTAGTTGCCTTTTTCCATGCTGATTTCAATACATTACGAAAGTCATTTTCCCTGCGCAATGTGGTATTGAATAAAGAAGTATCTTTTGTCTTGAGCTGGGAAATTTGTTATTTGTACAGCACATAGCAAAGTTCTTGAAAATCCTCCCATGGCCTCTCATACCACTTCTATGCTGACAAAACTCAATTATTCCTGTTTTTTCCCCCCATCTGACACACAGATCTCTACGCCCATCTCAGCTTGCCTGAAGGATGTTTCACGCTGGATGGACTGCCACCTAAAGCTCAGCCTGGCTAAGACTGAGATGCTTCACATCCCCTCTAGGTCCTCCCCATTTCGAGATCTCTCCCTCAGCCTAGACACTACAAGTTATTTCACCAATAGCCCTTATACTGTCATAAGCCTTAGGGTAATCCTTGACAGCCAACTGTCCTTCTCTTCACAGGTTGCAGCGGTGAGCTGGGTGTGCAGATTCCACCTCAGAAGGATCTGTCCCTACCTCACTGTATATTCTACAAAGCTCCTAATTCAGGTCCTGTTCTTGCTTGGTCTACTGTAACTCCCTCTTCTTCCTGCCTGTGCCATCAAACCTCTGCAGCTAATCCAGAATGCAGCTGCACAACTTGCCTACAACCTCCATAAATGTAGTCAAGTCACATACCTCTTCACTTCACTTCACTGGCTTCCTGTTATTGCTTGCATTAAGTTCAAAACCTTGGTGCTGGCATATAAGACAGTGAATGGGACAGCCCCATCGTACCTCAGCCTTCAAACCATATGCACCAGCCAGATCACTACTCTCCACAACCTTGGGGCAATTGTCATTCCCCTTCCGACAGGGTCACTTCTCTCAGCCATGATGTCTGTCTGCACTTGTCCCCCAGTGGTGGAATAAACTTATCATGGGGTTCAAGACAGCAGAATCATTGGCTGTCTTCCGATGCAGACTGAAGACCCATCTCTTCACATCCCCACAATCTGGCATCTGCTACTTGTACTTGTGTTACTTGCCCTTGTTTACAATATATTACACTACATTACATGTTGCAGACACTTCCAGGACAAAAGAATATTACACATAGTAATATCACTATGTGTTATGGATATAGTGATCTAGTGACATTGAGATATATGGTAGTGTATTGTTCCCATAATTTTCTAGACTGTCTAGTTTCAGATTAGAATAAGTTAACTGGTAGTAGTGCTTGAATGGGGCTGTACTCATATTTACTGGTCTAGGAGTGTTGTTAGCCTGATCTGTTATCATTTTTGCTCATTTAACTTGGATTGATACACTTCTGTTCTCTTGTGCTGGAAGTCGGTCTGGATAGAAGTGTCTGTTAAATGAATGTAAGTAATGTAATGCAGTGTTGAATGCCAGAAATACTTGGGTTGATGGCTTGATTCTGAATTATCCCTTGAGAAACATTGTTAACCTGGTGCATAAGGTCAACTGTAAGAATGGGGTGTTTTACAGGCCTTGTTTTACACTGAAAATAGAAAAGAGGTTTAATAACCCAACTACTTACACTTATATTAGATAATGGTGATATCACATAGCAGAACTGATCAATAACCTGCTTACATGCACTGGATGTTACTTAAAATAGTCTGCAAATTTGTTCTTGGGTGTCACAATAAAACAGATGATTAAGCAATGCATGCTCAACTGTAGTGGTTGTCACCATCAGATAGATGACAACTGCACTGACTGCAAGTGGTTTTTAAATGTGTTTCTAGCTGTCAAAGTTTTTTAGAGAAGTATGAATGTCATTTTTTACTTACTAGCTCAGTAGCTCACTTAGTAGCTCACTTAGATAACATTAATGTTTCAAGGGTTAATAATGAGTTTGACAAAAAAGGCCTTCAGCTTTTAAGCACCCAGAAACTGGAATAACGTGCCTTTAGATCTGAAATAAATCAGAAATTTTGGTGCTTTTAAAGCATCATTTGTTGTCTTCTGAAGACTGATTTGGATTTCAGGATTGATCTGTTGTGCTGTTGCGCTACGTACATGTTTTTTGCTCCTGTTTTGTGTATTTTCCTTTCTTTTACTCCTCACATTTTGTAGCAAAATTATTATTTTATAAATATTATTATTATTATTATTATTATCAAAATTATTATTGTCTTTACTGGGCCCCTCAAGGGGTTTTATCCTGTTCAAAAATGTTTAATAATAACATGAAGACAGTGATGGGTAGTCACATTACACATTGTTTCTTCCAGGACCTGCATTCTCACTTATTGCCACAAGGGGGAAGCAAATGAATTACAAATTTGCAAAGTTCCAAAAAAAGAGATGGCAATGGTTACGATGAAAGCATGCAGCCAATGCACACGGTTCGGGTCAGCAGAGAAAGAAAGATCTTTATTACTGCTTATGTCTTTGTATGTGAGATATTTATTTCTGATACAGGGATTTTCAATCTTAGTGACAGCACATCTATTATTTCTGTGAAATATCTGCACAAAAGATTAACTCTGATATTGTATCAAGAAGTATGTTCAAGAAGAACATTTACCCTAAAACAAAAGCAGTTTTCTATTGTGGTCCTTTGGTCCCTAAGTTTCAATGAGCCATTTTGGATGAAAATTAACAAAGGGGTCCTGCCTCACTGAGATCAGTAGAAATCCTGTGGCACCTGCTACCTTGGATTCATGGGCAAATGTCCAATCAGACTCTGAGCCTCGTGGGCATCTGATGATCTTACTGTCTAATTGGCTGATTAAACCCTTTCCTCTTCCTGGCTGAGGTAAGGTCAGCATTATGACTCAGAAATGGTTGCTGTGCCTTACTCAGGCACGTGCCACTTACTGAAGGTTGATGAGGTGAGTCTCCTCGTGGTAAACAGCTTTGAGCTCCTTGGATGAGAGGCATTAGACAAATGCAAGTTACTGAACACCTTGGCAAGCGGCCTGTTGTCGAAAGCACAGCGCTGAGAACTAATCACACCACTAGAGAGCAGCAGAGGGTGAATAACGAACTGTAGCCCGGTGGACTGAAAACGCATTTGGATGGGAGGACCGAAGCTAAAGGGGAAGGGAATACGATCACCCTGTTCCATGAGCACAGAATGCCCATTTTTGTGGTCCTGAAAGAGAGTGGAACTTTCCAGGCCCGATATGCAGAATCACTAGTCAGGCAGTGCTAGATATCACCTCCATCGTTCCGTTTCATCAGTCACTTCACAGAACTGTCACAGTTCAGATAAGGCAAACCAGTCCTAAGGTAGTGTATTGCAGTGGTTTCCAAATCTAAAGTCAACAAGAAATTCTACTGAAAGGTCCCCTAAGTTGATGCCAAAACGAATTGACAAAGGTAGACCCTCAACTCCTCTAAAAACCTCCCTCTTCAAGGATGCTGATGTGGAATAAAGTAGACCTGGCAGCGTTTTGGAGTGAACTCTGGAGCAATATTATTAATGGTAATTTTGAGTTAGTAGTCAAAATCATTCACCCTTCACATTCTTTTTAATGCCTGCCCTTTTGCAGAGTGACATACATAGCAGTTTTGTATATGATACATTTTACAGCCAGACTTACAGGAGTAATTCAAGAACACAAGTTATTCATGAATGGCAGTTTGATTGAAGGGTGCCACACAATTATATGTCAGAAGAAATGTTAGAGAAAATTGATAGTCTTGTTTCTTTTCCTTCCCTTCTTTATGTCCAGACAAAAGCAAACAGAACATTGTAACAGTGTAAGCTTAAACATAAAGAAATAGGTTTACTGTTCTTTCATCTTAGCAAAATCTGAGAAATAAATGTCATAATATTACATTTTCTTCTTGTAGGACAACATAGTCTTGTTCTATAGACAGCACAATTGTTGGCTGTATAACATGATGGAGGCTATTTCAATGTTCCTACTCTGAATCACTATTATTTCCATTTTACATTATAAAATGTTATAAACCTTTGTTAAAGTAAATCGCAATTCAAAGATTTATATTTTGCATGGTAGAGAACACTTGGTATGTTCCTATGAGAGAATGATTTAGCAAGGTCAAGTGTGGAGGATGAGCCATGTAAGTGGCCTGCAAGTAGACTATAGGGTTGTGCATGATTTTACTCTTACAGAAAGCAATCTGATTGCATCTAGTATTATTCAATCCCAGTTACATTAGAAGTGAATCTGCTGCTTTATGATCAGATGATGGGGAGGTGTGTGTGGGTGTGTGTGTGTGTGGGGGGGGGGGGTATTTTCCAAACAACTCTGAGGCTTCTAACTCACCATAATCTAATATAAGTGTAAAATTAAGACCTCATCTCTTCTTTGAATCACACAGAACTGCTCTGTTGATGCTGACAGTGATAACGAACCATAGAATGAACATCTTAGAGTTTGAATGAGGGATGAATGATGGGCACAGATGCTTAAAGGAAACATGTTCCCTGAAACATTATCGGAGGTTTAACTATAACTGATCATGTGGCACATGTAACCGATTAGAGCTTGAAATTCCTTTTAAATTTTATGGAAACAGGCAATAAATATACCAAAATAAATCTGGGTTTAGGGGTCCTGAGTAAATCAGTTGGCGGGGCATTTGCTTTTTGCATGGGCTGTGCCCTACGGCCCTTATTTGAAATTGACCATGGTGTTAGCCAACAGTCACCATGACTCCACAGCATCCTGTTAAACAGAGATGGCAAACCTCTCCACGTAATAGTGATTGTTTTACTTGTCAAAGTTGATTTTTATTAAATGAATCACTCCTCATACGTCTGCTGGGATTCAGGCTTGTCATATGCAGGTAGTACTCATGTTTTGTTTGAATCTGATCATCAATTTAAGCAATTGTGGTAAAGAGCCTCGCACAAGGGTATACCAACATGCCACAAGGCCCCACAGCCAGACCCCATGCTGCAATTCTCTGTACTGCTTCTGCTGTCTGAGGCTTTGCTTATGTGAAACCAGCAAGCCTCACCAATTTGACTTCCACAAACTTTGAGTCTCTTACATATGCATTGAATTAGTCTTGGTTCAAAGCTTTCATGTTTCCCTCATCAGCACTGTTAGGCACACATGCCATGCTCCAGGACTTTATGATTGGTTGCTATGTACAAATATTTCATAACACAGACTTCATCAGAGGAAAAGATTAAATACCTTCCAGGAATTAACTTCCCTTAAACAAATCCTGTTTGAATTTTAAGGAGATTCAAGCTCTCCGTCATACTTTAGAAACAAAAGGCATGTGAAATATTGAACTAATCTTTTGGATTACAGCAAGCTAGCAAGAAATATCAGGGCTGAAGTTTAAATGAAAATATATCAGCTAATCTCAATAAGCTCCTTAGCAGGACAAAACTGTTTCAGTTACAAGTGACAGCTATGAACATGCTATATCCCTCCACTGCTCAAACCAAGGAGGGTTATAACTAAGACTACCTTGCTCAAACACAGTAAACAGTTTATCATTAGAGGAAAATTAAAAAGGGCTACTTGAGTCTCACACAAAAGGTCAAATGGCTTGGAAAATCATTTCTTACAGGGCTGCAGCTGATCCAAGATGAAATTTATTCTAAATGAAAAATAAACTCGTTATGGTTCCAGTTACTGTGATAATGGCATATAAATTTGAATATTATTGGTCAATTTCTTTTTGAAAAATAGTTGGTTTCTCCTAGTTGTATATACATGGAGACAAATTGTGTATCCAAACAGCTAAACATGAACAAATTGGTTATCGAGTTAAACAAGATTCAGTAATGACATTAATACACCACAGCAGTGATAGCTAATGCCACGTCTGGATATATTCGATTTAAATTATTGCTAAATACCAATACCTTTGGTTTGGGTTGGGTTATAAAATACAACTACAAATGTATCAAATACATGAGCCTGGAATGCTTGGTGTGATTTATGGACCTAAAATGATGTTGTTTCATTCGACTTGTAGATTGTTAGCTGTACACTCTTTCCGTGTACTTTTGCCAGGCTAATCGGTGAGTCCACAGGTGTCAGGCTGGTGAGCGTCTGTGGGGATGAAGTAGTTTGCTAATTCGACTACAAACAATCGAATAAACATCTTCGAGAGGGGCTGTCGCAATAATTATCGATCCGAGCATCTGACACAGCACGGTTCCCGAATTGAGCGCTTTTGTTGAATAAAAATTGCGTGTCTTTGTCACAAACCACGCCCAAAGCGATATGTAGCCACGCCCACATAACATTCCCTCGTAGGCGATTGGTGAAAAAATGCCGGCTGCCACAAAGCTGATGGAGCATGAACGTGTCTATCAAAATAAGGCGGGCTTTACTTTGTTGTAATGTATGTATAATGCCAGTCAGTTGTCTCAGTGGTGGTGACACGTAAAACGGGTAATTCGTAATATCATATTCAAATTGACTCGGAGAGGGGGACAGAAAAAACAGCAAAACTGGAGAAATGGAGGAAGAGGGAAGCGAACAGATGAGACCCCTCTTGACAACAGTAAGTATAGAGGAATTATTTTTATTTAGCCAGTTAGCTCATATTCAGTCTGCACAGTTCGAAATAGTTGCTGAGAGCAGTTAGCCACCTAGCTGAGGCTTCAATGAGGTTTTTCAGAGAAAGGAAGGAAGAGAGAAGAAATGGGGGTGGGGGTTTAGTTTAGCTAAGTAGCTAACGTTACACATCTGCATTTGGAATAATCGATGAATAATAGGCAGACTAGCCAAGTTAGCTCGCTAGACTGCATAGCAACAAATGAATCGCTATTACTGCACAACATGGGAAAGAACCAGAAGAAAGAAAACAGTTGCTACAACGTGTTTTCTTTTGTTGTTGTGGTTGTGGGGACCATGTGAGTGCCAGGAAGTATCGAGTATGCCTCTAACTGTGCTGTACGGCGAGTGGCTGTATCTGTGATGTTGAAATCATTCTGGTTACTCGGCACCGCTTCTTGGTCAGGCATGCTGCATGTGTCCACCTCGTGCGCCTGTCCCATTTCGCCAGATAGCTAGCAATTAGCCAGTCTGGCTTAACTAGGTGAAAACAGATTTTATATAATTTTACCCTGCCACAAACTTCCCCATCTGCACATTCATGCTTTGGAAGATAACACTGGCAAGCTATTAAGACACATGAATCGCGTGATTATTTGACAATACACAGTTAGATATTCCGCTTGCTAATTAGCTTGCTAATAACCAGAAATCGGTTACCTTCTTTGGGATTGGTTGGCAAGCATCCTTTTCCTTTACAGTGTGTACACCATTTGAAGCTTCCTACCAAAACTGCTATTTAAAAGATTTTGACAGGTAACCGGCTGAACTAGTTGCATTAGCTAGCTAGTGCTTTGTTGAAGGGAAGTTTGCCGGCTCATTAAAATAGTACGTTGGCTCTCATTAGGTACCTATCTAGTAAACGATAGGTACCTAACGATAAACCAAGACTTTACAGACCCCGGTGTCGGAAATGTCTTAGTATGTCAGACATATGAGAGAATGTTTCTGTTTCCTTGGATGTGCCTGGTTGGACGATTCTATTGAGGATAAAGAAGAGTGAGCTGAAGTTAGCTGGTCTCGCCATGCCACACGATCTAAAAAAATCCCCTAGTGGTTTCACGCAGTACCGGCGTGGGAGCGCTCTCCCAAAGCACTTCAGTTATTAATACTCAGAGATGTAGAATATGTGTTTAGTTTCATATTCGCAGTGTTATGCTAGCTGGAAAAATGAGTGATTGTCCAGTAATATGGATTTGTTTTTAAGGTTTTGTGTTCCGTTTTGGTCTTGTCGTGGATTACATCCCAATGTTTTACAGCACGTATTTCAACAATGTACGAAAATATATTAATGTGATATTAGTATGTATTTATTTTGTAATATACACTGTAATACACTGTAATATACATTGTGCATAATCATTTTGATATTTCAGCACGTTAGGTGGCACGATGTGCCCACAGAACTGTTGAGCAAGCAAGCTGTTAGCATTAGTGCGTCAAGCACATTTGTGATTTTTATGTAATCCGGTGAAATATGGTACACTTCCTTGTATTAATTTGTGTCACGTAAAGGACAGCAGAAAAGGCAAAACACCCTTCGCGAATCTGGATATAGCCAATAAGTCAAGTGACGAACCAGTGAGGACTGGATCCTACAGGAGTGGATTTTCGGTTTTAATCTTGACATCTAGTTGTTAAATCGGGTGTATATTCGGCAAAAGAACATAAGCTGGTCTTAATTAAGATGGGTGACCCTGAAGCGTTCACTCACTCAAACGGCATGCCTCCTTTTTGACTTCAAACGTCTGAGGTAGCAGGTGGTCTAGTATTTACAGTGCGTTAATATCACCTTACTCCACGCTTTCATGCACAAAGGAAGCCCTTTATCCATGACAATGTTCTATAAGAGTCCTGGAGTTTTAAGCCATTGAGTCTTTTAAGGCTGGAGTGTAGGGTCTCCTTTAGTGATTTGTCCTGACAAAAAATTGCAAGTAAATGGCTCCATGGTAAAATAACATTTATTTTGATACTTTTAACATCAGTGCAGCCCCGAACAGCATGTGTGTGAGACTGCTGAACATATACTAGGGCTGTGTTCTTTGTCACTGACTAAAAAAACAATCTTAGCCAATCCCCTGTTTGAATCTTGTTTTGCTTTCAAGTTAATTCCCCCCTTGTAGTTAATAATTTATCAGCATCCCGTTGGTAAATTTACATTAACAGGTCGGGTGGATCAGAGAGATGTTTCGGTCCTGGCTGGGAGTCCAGGGGACCTCATGTGAGCGGCATTGTGCTCCATGGTAAGCCAATACAGAATGTTCCCTCAACGTTGTGGCGACGTGGAGGCAACGTGCGAGGTCAGCCTCAGTGAGAAGCTTATTCTGTCTCAATGTGCAGAAGACCTTTGGAATGGGATAAGGTTTTACACTGAAGCTTACTGGCACTAATAAGCCAGAAGGGCAAAAACAAAGACATTGACCTCACGTCCCCTTCTCTGGGGGTAGGTCAATGACCTTTTATCACTTTACTGGACACAGGGGGTTGTGCTTTAGTTTAAGCATGGAGTTGATGTCAAAACTGACTGCACATGTGGTTTACAGATATTTGTAATGTGCTATTTTTAATGTGGTTTTTTTTTTCAGATGACCCTAATATACTCCAGTTTTTAATCATCTTTGTCAATACAAACTGCAGTGTTGAATATAAAAAAGTCACTCCATCCCATCCATGGCCAGTCTCATAAAAATGGCCAATATTCATGGCCTGAAGTGAGTTAGCACTGTGTTTTGAATTTTGTAACTGCTTGTGGCATAAACACTAGTCACCAAACTTTTAAGGAGCAGTTCACTAAAGGTAGACTGTTCATGCAGCCTACTCCCACTTTTTATAACAAGTTTATTAATAGTTATGGACATTGGGTGGTAGGTAGTTGTAATGGTTATGGACATTAGGTGGTAGGTAGCTGTAATGGATATGGACATTAGGTGGTAGGTAGCTGTAATGGTTACCAACATTATATAGTAGGTAGTAGTAATAGACACTACATGTAGGTATTTGGTTATAATGGTTATGGACATTATGTAGTAGGTGGTTGTAATGGTTATGGACATTAGATGGTAGGTAATTGTAATGGTTATGGACTTTAGATGGCAGGTGGCTGTAATGGTTGCAGATATTAGATGCCTGACCACCAGAGCATTCTGGGTTTCAATCCAGGGTAATGGGACCCAGCTGTTGTACCCCTTGAGCAAAGAACAAACCTGATTTACTTTGGTTCAAACCACAACAGTGCATGTAGCATATGACCCCTCCCTCACAGCAAAGAAAGTGTGTAATGCACATCCAACAATGAAACAAGGTTAATTAATCCTCAATGGTAGAGCTGTGCCTAACCTTGTGACGGCAGTTTTGTGTTGGAGCACCAGGGTCTGAATGTATTGCAAACAGATGTCTTATTCATGAAGTCGAGATGGCACTCAGCTGCAAGCAGTAACAATACAGCTACACATGCCGCCTGGTAAAAAGAGCCTTTGACCAGATGCGTATTCACCGATTTAGTCCCTCATGAAATTATTATCAGTTTTTGTTGTCTTCTTTTTCGTCTAGTACGCAAAGTCAAGTTTTGCATTTGAAAAAAATCACGTCTGGGGGTAATTTTTTAAAAGCATCCCAACCAATAGCAATCTATAAACTCATGATGTTGGCTCAGCCCTGAAGTCACTGTTCAGGCATAGTTTTTAAAAGCTTGCCAAGTGCATCAAGTCTTCTCCGTGGATCATTGTTTGGGAAATGGCAGAGGGGTTTTAAAGTTTGAAATGAAATGGGGACGTGCAGAAAGATGGCAAATGTTGATATGTTTTTACAGCAATGTGTTTATGGTGACTCGACCACTGACTTTGTCAGGAACCCAGTTTATGTGAGTTTTACTGAGCCGCTGATTGATGTACAAAGCCAGCAAAGGGTGGGTGGAACAGGAAGGGTGGTGGGGGGGGGTGGCAATTGTTGAATTTTTGGCAGCTGAAAACCCCGTGCGCCACCCTCGGGGTTGGGGTGCGGCTGGCGGTTTGCAGGGCGGGAGGGACGCGAGGCTCTGTGGCGGAGCGGCGGAACAGTCGCGTCCCTCTCCAGATGACCTCCCCCCCGTGTGATCTGACTGTCTGCCCAGCTGGCACCCGGGGCATTACCAGGTGAGCTGAGCAGATTGGCCAGGTCACACGCAGCTCCGCGGTGATCAGGCACAGAGCCTTAAGGAGCATTTCTGCTGAGCCACCTCCGTTTTAGGCCTGCCCCGCCTGGGGGGGGACCGGAGATGAGGTGTATGACGGATCCCTCGGCATGAAGGTCCCTGGCATTATGTGTGTGTGTGTGTGTGTGTGTGTGTGTGTCTGTGTCTGTGTTAGAGGTTCAGAGAGAGCACAACAGCTTGTCCAAAAGGCCAGAGTTCAAAGGTTTCCAGGCTGCGCAAAGTAAAGCCGACTGGGGCCCCTTGGAAACTGTGGTAAATGCTTTGCAGAAACACAAAGCTCTCTCTTGTGTTTGTGTGTACAGCCTTCTGACAGGTTGGTTTATTTGACACCATAGTTACAAAGGCCTCCTTATCATCGCCAGGTGCTTGTAACCTGTTACATTGTTCCCATGTTCCTCTGTTGTCAGTCTGACTCCATAACAGCACGCGTATGTTTAGAGGTAAACAGAAAACCTTTTTATCTGCTGCGGGCAGTGTAACACCAGCACTTGTAATTGTCACATTTGTTCCCTTTGCCTCCTGTAATGTTGTTGCTGGTTTTCCAGATCAGTAACTGTGTATGTGTCAGCTGAGGGGTCAGTGAGAGTGACCTCTGCTTGCTGAGGGCCGTATGGTTTCTCCGTGGTGAAAGGGGGCTATCAGAGCTTCCACACCAATGGGCGGTTTTTGCTGGAAAAAAATGTGTTCAATAATAAAGTGTGCGTTTTAAATGCACCTTGCTCTAGGATATAACGGCGGTGACCTGCCAGGGAATCAAACCAGCACGCTTTGGATTCCTAACACTGTTTCTTACCACTAAACCGCACAGCTTTGTCCATGCCAGAGTTATGCAAGAGCAAACCAGTTCAGGGGCTGATGCTGGGCTGATTCGTGATGGATTTCTGTAACCTGTCCAACTGAATGCGAGTCAGTGGTGTCGGCCACACTGACCCTGTCTGTCCCCACCACTCTTCCAATGTCGTGCAGTTGGCCGATATGTTCATAGAATCTCTCCCAGTAGGAAGACAACTGGAAATTCCTTGCTGTGATTAAGTGATTGTGGCAGGGAGCGTTTTGGCTGGGGACGGGTTCATAAAATGATGAAATGAAGAGCTGCATTTGCTTATTTTGCAGCATTGCCGCTAAGCTTCCGGGTGCTCATTTTGATAAACATTTCACAAATGTTTGCCAGGCGTGTGTAGTTCTCAGTGCTGGTGTGTGTGTAAAGTTTATACCGCACGCTCTCTCTGTCCATCGTCTTTTGAATTGCGCCTTTATCTCTCGTAACCCAGGTGAGCGTTTACCTGGCTGGATGATTTGAGAAGCACAGAGAGTGATAGTGTTCGGTCTGTTAACCCATTTGTCGAGTGGAGTCTTAGGAAGGGTGTCAGTATCTCAGGGCTCCTGTATTATACGAACAGTGACCATGTCACAAGGACTCTCCAGAGTGAAATGATGTCCCATATGTTGTTATTTTCTTACAGAATAGGTAATCAGCCTAAAAGTGATCACAGTGTTACTGGGGATAACAAAAAAGAAGTTGCGACAAGAACAGTCTGCAGATTGGTCTGCAGTCTTTTCAGAGCCAAAGTAATAGATTCAGATTTATATGTGTTTATACCCACATAACTTTGAAGCACCTTGAAACTGAAGGAGGGAGGGGGGGAAGGAGTGGGTGAGAAAGAGAGCAAAAACAACATCCAGCGTGCATTCAGGACACATGACTGCCTGGAAGTGAAAATGAAAGCTCCTGCGCTGCAGACTGCTGGCGAGGATAAGCGGGAACGGCGCTGTCTCAGTGCGCGAAGGCGTCTGGCGAGAGACTCCGCTTCGAGCGGCGGGGCTCGCGTGTGCCCGGCTCCGTCTCCTCCCCCGATCGGTTACCGTAGCAACCCTCAGACATGCGCCAGATGGGGAAGAGGAAGCCAGGTGCCAGTTTAAACATATAGCGAGACGGGCCTGCAGCGCGTATAGGGGCAAGCCTGGTGATGACACACACATCAGCCACCTGGTGTCTTTACGCGTGGGTGTCTGTGTGGTTTCATTTTGTTTACTTCAGAGGAAAACGACGATTCCGTGGAAGGAGCTAATCTCATGAAAAGCAGCATTCATGTTTCTCTGTAAACTGTTTACCACTTTCAGTGATGTAACAATGACAGGTAGTAACAGACACACAGCCTCTCCCCCTACCCCATAATACACACACGTACATATGCACACACACACACACTTGCCCGCGTGTGTACCTGGATCTCTCTCTGAGGTGCAGGATCTTGTGAGAAGCTCTACGGCCTGCACTGAGAGGCAGTGTCTCTGATACGGTTGCTCAGTCTGTAGTGAAGGTGTGAGGTGACCCCACCCATCAACACAAAACAACCAACGGTGACAGCATTGATCACTTGCCATGCATCCGGTCACGCTGTATGGAAACATTCTCGTTTGATTAGGTGTTTTCCCACTTCATTGCTTGATGATTGACATGTGTATTTATTTGCTGTCAAGCTTCTCATATCCTCCACAGTGGCTGTCGGTTTTTCCTTGGTCTAGAGCTGAAGGCATTAACAGCTTGATGCTTTCAGACAAGCAGCCAGATCACCCAGCAGGGCATTCTGGGTAACCTGACTAACTTACTTGGTACCATCAGATTGCTGGGGAGTATTTCATGAAGTATCAAGATATCTGGTGAATGTTTTGGAAATATTTGAGCTTTCTGGCTTATGTCTAATGAGGCTCATCACTATGGCAACACATTCTGGGATCTTAAACCTATTCTTGAGTAGGCTAACGCAGAGTTAGCCAGACTCTGTTTATAATTTTGACCAGTAAAATCAGATATTCTCAGTTCCCAAAAACTGATGTCACCTTTGTAGTAGTTGGCATGGGCCCTGGAGGATAGTGAGGAGACCTTGTGCGTATTGAAAGGGTTTAAAGCTGTGACTGTAGGTAAATCGTTGTGCAGCCGTATTTTTTGGATACTTTAACCCTTTAATTGAGTATTGTATCTGGATTTAAAGATGGCTTAAAATAATTCATTATGTAATGGATATTTTATTTGGCTGCTTTTATTCTCCGCAGATGATCATTAAGTCTCTGTGGAGTGCACACGCAGTTTGAAAAGCAATACTATAACATGTCACCCAACATGTCACGCAAGTCAGCAGAGGGTGTTACAATTGGCCACAAAGTCAACAAAGCTGCCAATCTCCTCTGCTACTCTGGACACGTTACTCTCCGTCATGATGATATTGGCAGTTTGCACAGTCATCAGCAAACAATGCATTTTCCTAAAATGACTGTCATGCAGTCCAGGTGGTATGTTTGAACAGAAACTGTTTCATTTCACAAGCTGCTAGATGGGGCGGCAGTGTAGCATAGTGGTTAAGGAGCAGGACTCGTAACCGAAAGGTTGCAGGTTCGATCCCCGCTGGGCCGCTGCTGCTGTACCCTTGGGCAAGGTACTTAACCCACAATTGCCTCAGTAAATATCCAGCTGTATAAATGGATAACATTGTAAAACAACTGTAACCTATGTAAGTCGCTTTGGATAAAAGCGTCTGCTAAATGAATAAATGTAAATGTCCTATACTGAGCACATGCTACATTTTAATAGAGTACACATAGTTTACAAAACTTAACTCCCTGTAGATATTATTATACGTCTTTACAAAATGCTTTGAAATTGTTTGCCATTTAGACTCACATTTGTGTTGTGTTGTACCAGGCAGCTGCTGCTGTGTTGTGTCACATATGGTGTAAGATGTGCTTCAGTTACTCGTATTCCTATTGAAATGGACAGTTATGCCGGTCAGGAAGTGACCCCCTTTCCACCAGTCAGTGATGAGCACCTACTATGCCTTTAAAGTCTTGATATACGCATGCACTCGGAGGCTGGATGAGCTAATTGAGCTTGAGTTAGCTGGATCGTATTCATTTTAAACAGGTGTTGTGAAATGGAATAAGCTCAGGTTGGATTATCACATTAACTGAAGCCAGAAAACTTAAAAGCCTGAATGTGTCGAAGCACATTCCTGAAAACTTGCCTGATTTTGAGAAAGGCTGCTTCAGTGCAGTGCAGTGCAGTTTTTTTTTAATGAAATGGTTGAATGTGCCATCTTAACCGCTGATATCATCCACATCGAACGTCGCCGTGCCAAAGAGTGGTGTATTTTGAGCAGGTAGCAAGGCCCTGAGTTGATAAATGTTATAACAGGAACTGTAACAGTAGTAAGATTCAGAGCTGACCAATGGGGTATCGGCGGCGGTCTGAGGGGCTGCCGGTGACGCACTGGGCTGTGGGCCTGCCTTCACAGATGAGAGCTGAGCCGTAACCGTAGACTCCTGCTATTCCTGTGCGCTGGCCGCGCGTGTGTGTGTGTGTGTGTGTGTGTGTGTGTGTGTAAGGCTCTCTGTGGAGCCGCGCTTGTGCAAGGTCAAAGGTGAAACGCGTGGGGGGGGGGGGTGTGGCGCAGGTCGGGCCCTTTGAAGAGCGCCCCGCACCCCGCGCCCCGTGCCTCGCGCCCCGCGCCTCGGCTGCTGCTGGCTGCCTCGCGGTTTTCTTCCTGTCTTCAGTTCGTGCGTTTAAATGCTCAGGTGAGTGCCAGCAGCGTGGCACGGTGGCAAGGAGCAGAGCTCGCGACCAAAAGGTTGCTGGCTTGACTCCATGCTGGGGCACTGCTGCTGCTGTGCCCTTGGGCAAGGTACTTAACGCACAATTGCCTCAGTAGATATCCAGCTGTGTGAATGGGTAAAATTATAACTTGTGTTAAAGCCTAAGTCGCTCTGGATAAGAGCATCTGCTAAATGACAACAATGTAACGTAATGAGGTGTGAAGTGATTCGTCATAGGAGGAAGTCTCTCTGTTTACTTGCCTTGGGTTGGGTTCCTCCGCGCTGGTTTGGCTCAGAGGCGCGCACACACGTGCACACATGCACATACACACGTACACTCAGTGATAGCTGCGGGGGTGACAGGTAATCATGACGGTGACAGACAGTCATAACATATGGTATAACATGTGACTGTCCTCCTCATGGCTTGCAGGTGCTGTTGGTGGGAGGGAGGCTCAGGCTCCTGTGCCTGGAGAGTGTTTTCCCATGCCTGCAGCACTGAGAGCGGGATCTCAGGGTCTCCTGCTTTTCAGTCCTCATTAGAGAGGCTGAAGGGGCACGTCTTTCCCCCGCAACGTGCACACAGGGCCCGGAGAGCAAATTACCGCGCTCGGGTTTCAAAGCGCCCCAGCATCAAAGCACCCAAAGCCTTCCTCTCTGCCTTCTTTTCATCAGGAGGCCTTATCCTCTGTTCCCAGCCTAATCTTCCCTCTCTCCCTCCCTGCAGTCCTCTTTCTCTCTCTCTCTCTCTCTCTCTCTCTCTCTCTCTCTCTCTCTCTCCTTTTGTCTCTCTCCCTCCTTCATTCTCTCTCTTGTCTTTTTCCCGGTTCACCTCGAGTTAACCTTTTCACAAATTGATTTCTCAAACCGACCCCCACAATAATATTAAAGTGCCTGTGGGTAAGGGGTTTAGCAGGCTTTCCTGTGTCACAGAGGAATGTGTATTGGCTGGATTTATCTAAACTTTTTTTTTGTTTGTTCCTCTGTGTTTTAAGATAGCAGATTTTTATCTTGTTTAACAAGAGCAGCTCCCTGAAAGTCTTATTGAAGCATGCTCAGGTGAGGAGCACGTGGTGTGGCAGACAAAGACTGAAGAGCAGTACTAGAAATAGCCTGGCCCTTTGAGTTCAGGACTTTTGCTGTGTGTTGGAGTCACCTCGACCTTAATCTCCAGCCACGCCTGGCAGATTCTCACTAATTCTGGCACACTCATTTTAGATCACGGTAATTGCTCTCTTCAGGTTAGATTGGACCACCTGTGTTTCTCTAATTATTTTAACATTATATTTGATATAATAATGGTAAACCAAGTGACCTGTGTCATGTTTGCGTGTGATCTAATGAAGGGCGGGGAACAGCTGCAGGTGTAGTGTAGTGGTGGAAGACCGGGGGTTCATGAACTCAAAAAAGGGCACGGCTATAATGTCAGTCGCTGACTGGTTTGATACAAAACTCTCCACAACAAAACACTGCAGTTGATTCAATCCAGCGAGTCACTGGTAACACATTACACCTTTTAGGGTGAAGCCATACCCTGCTGTCAGGCCTGTGGCCCCACTGTGGAGCTGTGTGATGTACCCAGTCTGTTTTGTAACCCAGGAAACCAGCCTGACCACACCACGGGAATTGTGCTTCCTTCCTTCCGTTGGTTGTCCATGAACGTGGCATGTGTGTAATGAGTGTGATAACTGAGAGAAGCCACAGTCTGTCTGTCTGTGTCCTGGCTGGCTCGCCATGTTCTTACTGGTATGGTGATGATTTATCTCCAGCAGCACTTCTGTTATTCTCATTCTCCAGCAGTGCTTTTTGTACTCTCACTCTCAGTCTCTTTTACTCTGGCTACACGCATACTTTAAACTTAAACTCACATTACTAACGACGTTGCTACAGCGTTAGAGAAATGTTGTGACAACTTTGTGTTGGCTTAATGTACAGGTACCTCAGCACTGCTCCCATATGAAAGCAGTGTCTGGGGGACATTGGCTTCACAAAACACACATAACCCCCTGACTGAACTCATCTTCATAACTGTACTGAACTGTCTTCTCACTCCCTGTGCTCTAATGGCGCACCAGGGGACACCCAGCCCTTCCTGGAGAACGTCAGTCACCCCACAGGGACACCCCACGGGTGACAGCGGGAGAGCGCCCTTTTTTCCGCGGTGGGCGCAGGACTCCCCTCCTCCCGGTCAGCGGCAGTCAGCAGGAAGATTAGGAGGCAGGAAACGTGTCATTGTCTGGGGTCTGGCGGGTCAGCAGATCAGCGGGGAGAACGGGCGGCGCGGACAATGGTGGGGGTAAACCCCCTCCCGGCGGGCACAGCCGCGAGCTTAGCGGGTTCCACAGCCTGCACCCCCCACCCCCACCCACGTGCGGCAGCTGCTGACTGGACTGGACTGCCTGGGTGCAAAGAACATAGAATTAATTATGCACGTTGTCGGGTTCAGTCACATGTGCATGCAGACACACAGAGAGATATACACTTAACCACTTGCACACGCACACACACACACACACACACATCTATATCTGTATATATCTATATATCTGTATCACTGTGTCTATTTATATACATAAACCTATACATACATACACCCACGCACACACACGCACACACACACACACACATATATCTGTAGATATCTATATATCTATATCACCGTGTCTATATATATACATAAACCTGTACGTACATATACTCACGCACACGCGCACACACGTATATCCGTATATATCTATATATCTTTATCACTGTGTCTATGTATATACACATAAATCTATACATACATACACTCGCGCGCGCACACACACACACACACACACACACACACACACACACACACACACACACACACACACTGGCAGTATTCCAGTCCTGCTCTAGTACGTGCAATTGATCACATCCCGGGTGCCAGATCAGACATGACTGATCCCCAGGGATGATGTAGACTGTACACTGTCCCCTTCCCCGGGGGGGTCACAGTCTGTCACATGGGGGGGAGCGCGGATCGGATACAGGGCTGTTATTGTTAGCGCCCGGGCCTGTCGGTACAAGCCCAGGGGTTGCCGCGCAGGCCTCGGCTGCATAGATGCCCGTGATTCCGCTCGAGACCGCGAGGAGACAAAGTCACCTCAGAGCTGCCCGGGGAGAGAGTCCGCGCATAGCTTACGAACTTCCGATCATCCACCCAGTCGCAGCGCGTCGCGTTTGGTGTCTGAAAGCTGTGGTTTTATTTTCGGCTTGGTTTGGCAATTTGTCAGTGGGATAATGGCGCATTCAGGGCGCGTTCCTTGGCTGCCTCTGAGCTAATGGAGAGACAGTGCTGCACTGTCTTCCTGAAAGCTGATTAACCTCAACGTGGTGACAGAGCCTTGCTCCCTTGCTGTGCTTTTATTGAAACCCTGAGGTCAGGACTGTGCTCTTGTTAAAAGCACATTAAAGAGAACACCAGGTTTGGTGGATAAACAAAACCGTGGAAGCTGTTTTGTGTGATGTAGCTAGCTTTTAGCATTGCCATGTGTGGAACCACACCTGTCCATAATAATGAATTTTCATATTCAAGTTCTCTCTATCCAGCAAGCTTAAAATTTTGAAAACCAAACAGCAGTTAGAGCTACCCTTATGTCAGTTGAAAGCAGTAAATTTCAATCACGTTTTTTAAAGAATGATTCATGATGTCCCTTTAAATTGGGACGCTAGCTAGAACATTTTATTTCTGTCACACACATGGCTTCAATGTGATTTAACAGTTGCTGTGCAGATCTTTGCTGATTATCAGAATCTCAGCGCTGACAGGCTTGCTGCATAAAATGACATTTCTAGCCTTGGCAGCAGTTGTTTTATGGATCAGATTGGGGACAATCAGCAAGGACATGAGGTGGTGCTTTCTTGGCTGTAATCTGGCTGGGTACATGGAGACTATGGTCTCGTGATGGTTCTGGTTTCCCCACAGCAGGTGCCCCTTATGCAGGGTGATTTGCAGAGTTCCAGATTAAACATTGCATGCTGTGGTCTTTTATACTGGACTATGTTCATGCATTACGTAGTCTGGCCGTGTTCTTATCATCAGTATTATTTATGTTCTCGGGAGACACTCCTATCGAGGGCAGTGTCAAATGCTTACGCACGCTGTATAACCCATGTGCACAGCTCTTTTTGTTGAGGAGTTTGGGTTTGGTGCCTTACTGAAAGGGACAACCGTTTTCTCACAACCCTAGGAGAGCAACCAGCGACCTGCGTTAGCCGTGACACTGCCGTCACCAAACGTCAGACAGAATCACCGCCGTCTCTCTGATAACAATGTCGCCTGTCCTCCATCCAGACCAGCACTTTGCGGTTTTTACATGCCAGCGCCGAAAGCCTGATAAATAATTGATTATCTGTTCAATAGGACAGGCTGACATTCATTTAGTTCTGCGGGGTGGGGGTTGGGGGGTTGGGGATATTTAGAAAATGAGGCTCTTTAAAGGGAACGTTTGGTAGGACACAGAGAGAGCGTTTGAGGGCCCTGGTGGGCGACTGTAGCTTCCTGGTAGGTTTGCAGAGCATGTGCCTCGGCTCTCAGGAACAGCAAGTGTTTGAGTGCAGAAAGCATTTGTCAGCTGCGTGGTGAGGGCGGTGTGGGAAACACCCCGGTCATGTCTGCTCCGAGCCGGGCCTTGCAGCTCACTCTGCCCTCTCTCTGGCCACCCCCCGCCTGCCCTCCCCTTCCCCACCCTCCCCCCCTGCCGTCAGGTGACCGCCGTGCAGTGCTCCAGTGCAGACCGGTCAGTGAGCCGGCCGGCCTGAAAGGGGAGAGCGAACTTTGACCCCCCGGAGTTAAGATTAGCCGCTGCCGTGGACCGCTGGGGCAGGGGGGCCTCACCAGGGCGACTCACAGAACTGCCAGAGGAGAAGCGAAAGCCACCTTCTCTCCCCCCTCCCCCCTTTTTCTGCTCCAACGTGAACCGGAGCGCAGAGCAATCTGGCTCAGGCCAGCAGGATGTCAACTCTTCCTCTTTTGTCTGAAACGGCTGTCTTTTTTGTCTTTTCCTCTTTCACATCCACATTGTCTTGCCGGCTGTGTGGGTTTTGGTGTGTCACGATAGTAGAAGTAGTAGTATTAGTGACTGAGTGTTCTGCTGTGTAGTTGGAGCAGATGCTCGGATTTGTGAGGAGCACCTCGCTCAGCGTAAAACAGCAGCAGGGTGTCAGAGTCCTACACTGTAACTGTTACGCTGTGTGCCTCGTTAGCCTCAATGCAGATGGATGCTGTGTGGGAAGAAGCCAGTCCCCGGTCGTTTTTCCAGCTCTCTCTGCAGGGTTGGAGGAAGGCCTAATCGTCATGCTGGAATTGACTGCAGCGGAATGCCACCGCGGTGCACCCCAGTTCGCGCGGCCCCGGGCGCGTCAGATCAGCCGACGCTCTGTGCAACCCGCTACCAGCCGAAAAGCTGTGTAACGGTTTGAACTCCACAGCTTGGGCAACAAGGAGAGCCAGTGTTGTGGCTCTGTACCGTTTCAGCTTGGATGTCTGCCATATCCTATCGCTTGCCCCCACTGTCCTGTCACATGGTGGCCATGCGCTTCTCTGTATTTGTAATCCCCTCTGCCCGGGGGGGAGTGCCGCCGAGGCCTGCCGGGGGCTAGTGGTTGGGTCAGGGTCCAAACTGAGGTCCGGCGGATCACATGGCCTGACCTGATGAGTTGCAGTGGGCGTTTCAAAGAGCAGAGAGGCCCAACATGGAGTGCACAGATCGAACAGGGCAGAAGTGGGTATTGATTGTTCCCGCTGGCAGTAAAAATGCTGAGAGGAGCCAGGGGAAGCTATTAGGCTGATGAACGCGGGCGTCCTTAGTGCTGGTCATGGGCCTTCTCTTGTGCCAAATCCAGGCCAGGATGGGACTCCCCCAAGCCCCCCCCTCCCACCCCGAGCCACACTGCTGTGCGTGTCAGAGTCCAGGCCGTGTGACACACATCAGTCGTGCCAGTATCCTTTTTTTTTGAACTCCCGTGAAAGAGCGACAGGCATCGTTCCATGCAAATGCCGGAGCGAGTGACGTCAGCAGGCTGAGTGGCGTCTGTCTGCCGGGGACATGCAAAAGCTAAAGGAACCGGCTTGAGGCAGAGACGTACCTGAACACCTCGTCTGTCAGCAGTGCGCAGATGTTTAACCCAGCTCTCACTGTAGCAGCCTACACCCCCCCCCCCCAACCCCAAACAGACGAGCCAGCCGCTGCTCCACACGCAGTCCAGCTTTCTTAAACACGCAGTTCGAGCCTCCTTTTGTTTTTTATTTATGTGTTAAAGTAGTTTTCTGCCTGGGAGTAAATTACTGCCACACTGAGGAGTGGGGTGTGGGATGCAGCTGGTTTTGGCGCTGACCTCATGGGGTGGCACAGCTGTGCTGAGGAGAAAAATTCCTTTCCAGGACAACACAAAACTCGCTGCCTCCCTTGGCATGTTCCTGACAAGAGCGATGTGGAAAACTCTTAAACGGGCATAGCGTTTTAGTGTTTACTTCAGAAAGTTTAGCTTAACTCTTTGCAGGGTGACTGAGGGCTGTTTTACAGGGGAATGCTGACTGATTTGTAAGCTGCTGTAGTGGCCTGTCCTTCACAGGTGTTAGGGGTAGTGCTTGGGGTCTCAGAGGAAGCTATAACCGGTCTCTTCTCTTTCCTACACTTCTGGATTCATTGGCATGAAAACAAACTGCAGTGCGTGTAAGTTTTGATAGCCTGGTGCCGAAAACATTTGTGCCATGTGATTTCAGTAAGCAAATGCCACTTGGTCACACTGAGGGTGTGTAGATCTGGTGACGACATTGTGAAGTTAACTGTGGAGTCTCTGTCTCTGCATCCATAGGACAGTAGGTTTCTCCTCCCCACTGCTGGCACTGAGATGGTGTGTGTGTGTGAGAGAGAAAGAGTGTGAGGGTGTGCTCTGAGTGCCCACGTGCAAAAGGGTGTGTCTCTGCTGGTGTGTGTTTCTGTCTCTGTCTCTCTCCCTCTTTTTCTGCCCTAGCTGTCTGCTTCTGTCCGTGTCTGTCCCTCAGAGACTCAGACGGCGGAGAGTGTGTCTGAAAGCCGCGTCGGTCGACTGTCCCCCGTGCCCCCTTTCAGATGCACGCAGAGAGAAGTCCCATATGTTCAGAGTGAATAAGCTAATGCGTTTAAGCCACTTTTGGCTTCGACTCTCCATCAGTTAAAAAGACATCGAGGTTCACCGTCTCTGGCTCCAGACGAAGAACAACAGACGCCTCACCTGTGTGGAGCTCCGTTAGAGTCATTCGAACCTGCTGACTCACCTGTGCTGGAACAACCAATCCTCTGTCTGGCAGCCCAGCAAAGAGCTCATTGATGTCTGACCGGGATATATGCACAAGTGAATAAAAACACCAATAACATCCATAAGCTTGGCACAGGTTCCCTGACCTAAAAACAGTAGCACCTATTCACATCTCCATGCCGGGCTCTGTTTGTTTCTGTCTGATCCGCTTTCATGCCTCGGGGCTTAATTCTCGTACTTCGTTTTTTTTGGTGCGTCTTTTGTTCTCACCCCGAGAATGCCTTTCTGGGTTTTTTTGGCTCATGCTTCAGCATTTTTTTTATCCCACAAGAACCAATGTCTCACATGTTTGTTTAACATCTACTTCTGCAATAATTGTGTTCTTCTAGATGTATTGTTCTGTGTGCTTGTTCAGCGCTTTGAGACGTCACTGGGCCCCTGTACTGCCACAGAGAGGTGTAGGTAGTGTGTATGCTGCATTACCAACAGTCTGCCAGCAGGTAAAGGGAGGTAGAGCTATGCTAGTGGGACTAACTGGCGAGAGAGAGCTAGATCATGGTTCCATAGTTGCTGTAGACTTTTGTTTTTGTATGTACTGTATGTATGTGAGTATATAAATGTGTGTATGTATGTATACACACATATTTCTTATATATATATTTAAGTGTTCAAAGTCTGAATGTCTCTGTCCATCATAACTCATCATGAAGGAACAGTCCAAGGTGAGACTTCTACAGAATGCGCATTACTCTGCCTTAGAGATGAAGCTAAGATAGCGCTGCTCCACGGATATCGCACCTGATTTGCCTACAGTTTGTCCTTGAACGCTGGTGCTCTGCAAACGCACGGGATACGGCATGTTACAGTATGGCAGGTGCGGATGTTGAGCGCAGCTTTCAAGAAGAATGAAATTTCTCTGCTCATAATTTTATTTCAGAACATGCTTGTGTACGCGCGTGGGTGGGTGTGGGGAAACTGCATGCATGGATTGGTGTGTGAGGTCTGTTTGTTCCTTTTCAATGACAAGACAAGGGTCCTTTTCAGTGTAGTGTTCACCCAGGAGTCTGACCTTGATCAAGAAGTACGGTAGAGGAAGAGAGGGACCATGTGACTGCACCCCCCGAAACACATACCTCTGACAACCGGCGAGAAGGAGAGGGAGCATAACTGTGTGTGTGTGTGTGTGTGTGTGTGTGTGTGTGTGTGTGTGTTTGAGAAG
The DNA here is from genome assembly GCF_013368585.1 of Megalops cyprinoides. Lineage (NCBI taxonomy): Eukaryota > Metazoa > Chordata > Actinopteri > Elopiformes > Megalopidae > Megalops > Megalops cyprinoides. Next base: position 23,868,374 of record NC_050592.1, read on the forward strand.
TATTATTGGTTGGATGGATTAAATATTCATAGGGCCATTGATCTGATGCTGTGGACAGAGAGGGTTACTAGAGTAGGTCTGTGTGTTTTTTTTTCCATTAAAGCAGTGTGCGCTCTCTCTCTCTCTCTCTCTCTCTCTCTCTCTCTCTCTCTCTCTCTCTCTCTCGCTCTCTCGGTCGCTCGCTCTCTCTCTCCTGTTCCCTCTCACTCGGGCTCTCTCTCCCCCTCCCGCTCAACCGCAGTTTAAACACACACAGGCACATACACACACGGCAGGCTGCTTCCAGGACATACATCGCGCTCGGCGCTCTCTTCTCCTTTTCTGGAAGATCTGAGGGGCTTGCGTGTGCAAATACACACACGCCCCTGCCGCACGCGCACACACACACACACACACACACGGAGGGGGGCACAGGGAGGCAGGGGACAGCGGAGGAGTGCGGACCCGGCTGCGGCTCGTCCGTGGTCGTCATGGAGAGGAGCGGAGACGTGGAGCGGGCGCTGCAGACGGTAGGTCTGTTTGTCGAGCTCTCGGAGCGGCTGGGGGACAGGGGAGGCGGGAACGCAGCGATTCGGCAGCAGAGACAGGGGCCGGAGAGGTACAGGAGCGCGGGAGAGGGGGCAGCAGGCGGGTCGGGGGGTCGGGGGGTGCACGTGTCAACACCAGCGCCTGAAAAGGGAACAGCCTCAGCAGCGGGCGGATGCAAATATCCGTACTGTGGAGGGCGAAAGAGAGGGTGAGAGAGGGAGAGAGGGACGGAAAGGGGCAGGGAGAGAGGGATGCAGTGGAAAAAGTGGGACTGTTTACATGGTGACTCAGGAAAGGGAAGAAGCCTACACTTCTTCCGCTCCTCTCCGTCTCCTGAGAGGAGTTGGGGAGGAGCACAAGTGTGTGTGTGTGTGTGTGTGCGTGCGCAGGGGAAGGTGAGGGAATTAGTATGTGATAAGGAGTCTTTTATGAAGTTCTCCATGTGTTTGGGGAGTTGGAGAGGGGTTGTGTGTTCCTGTGTGTGCATGCGCGTGTGCATGTGTTGCAGATTTAATCACTCTTGTAATTCAGTAGTCATTGTTATGGTAGGTGGTGGAGCACATGTCTGTGCTGTCATACAGGAAAGGTCTTGCAGTGTGTCCTCCTGTTTATCAATAGAGGAATAAGGAAAGGGGAAGCCATTTCATACTTCCCTGATTATTACTGCTGTGCGAACAATGGGAAAAGCTGCACTTCTGTGTGTGACAGAGAGGCTGTTCTTTGTTTATGTGAAGTCTTTGTTTCTCACAATGTAATGCGTGTTGTTTCAGTGTATGGATGTCATTTTTCACTGTAAAATATTATGCATCTCAGTGTCATTTTTTTCCATCGGGCTTCAAACCTTGTTTTTTAAGTTATAGGCAAATCATGGAAGGAGACAAAGGCCAACATTCTCATTGAAATTTCTCATATCTTACAGGACAGTTTCTCCCTGTGGTCAGAGCAGTGGTGTAGAGCAGCAGTTAGATCCGTAGCGTGGAGCAATGGTCAGAGCAGCAGTGTGGAGCAGCGGTCACAGCAGCAGTGTGGAGCAGCGGTCAGAGCAGCATTGTGGAGCAGTGGTTCAGAGCAGCAGTGTGGAGCAGTGGTCAGAGCAGCAGTGTGGAGCAGCAGTGTGGAGCAGCGGTCAGAGCAGCAGTGTAAAGTGTGATGAGATTCTTCAGTTGAATGGCCCCAGTAAGCCTCCCTGGATGATGCAGCTCGCCCAGCTCAGCACATAAATAATGTAGCCTGACAGTGTGTGTGCTCAGGCAGTTTCCAGGGCATTTAGGGCAACGTTTTGCATCAAACCTTCAGCAACATCAGCAGTTCCACACTGACCTTTACAGATGCGGTGGTGTCCTGGAAAAGCCTGGTAAACCACATTTTTGTTTTTAGTTGACAAATTCCAAAAGATTTAATCTTTCCCCACCCAGCTGGATGTTATCTGTGTTCTCCTTGGCCTTTGATCTGGCATTAAGACACTGCAATTATTGGGCATATTGAGGAATCTGTCTGCACACCATATTTAGGAATCTTTCTGCACAACAAATTTCTGTCATTTCGGCGTCCTGGTCAAGGTTATAGCCTTGCCTGTCAGACAGGTCAATTTGAGGCATCTCTCAGCCCGGCACTGAAGGGTCTATGGTCAGGAATATATTCATGTTTATGAGTTACGCGGTTATTTCGAGCCCTAGATGCTGTCTTTTATCTGGTCCTTCCATTTGAGCGATTTATTGCATGTAGTGGATGGTACAAGGTCACTTTGCGCTTCCTGGTCTTAAATGACATTGTGCGTTTCATGGGATATTACAGAGCAGGGAGGAGACAGAGTGGGGGGGGGACAGCCTCCTTTCAAAGGAGGGATGCTATTGATTAAACAGGAAAGCTGTATTTTGACGGCGTTTCTGTGGAGCGGGATCGGTGTTTACACTGTGATCAAAGGCGGCGGAGGTAGCGGAGTGAGCCATATTGCGGACCCAAGGGGAATCCTGCGCTCGGAGCACGGAGGAGGGAGATGCCGCTCATGTGCTCATTACCGACGGAGGAGACTGGCTGCTTCCCTCTCCATCTTCATCTCTCTTCTCCTCTGTCTGAAACATGCACAGAGATGTTTTTTGGGGAAGCTTTTTTAACTTGGTGGCGGTGTGTGATAAAAGTGAAGTGATATTCATAGTAGTACTGTAGTTAGGTAGAAGTGCAATTTTTTCTGTTTGTGTATTTTTGTTTTTGCTCTTTCTTTAATCCGTTCATTAGTTATTTAATGTCTTTGTGATGTTACAGCTGTTAAAGAGATTTTTAAAAGTTAGTTTCTCTTTATATTTCTCTGTGCTATAGTGCAGTGTTTCTCAACCCTCTCCTGGAGGACCCCCTGCCCTGCATGTTTTAGATCTCTCCCTGCTCCAACACAGCTGATTCAACTGATTAACTCGTTATGAACTCCTGAAGCTGCTTAATAACAAACCGATCATTTGAATCAGCTGTGTTGGAGCAGGGGGAGATCTAAAACATGCAGGGCAGGGGGTACTCCAGGAGAGGGTTGAGAAACACTGCTGTAGTATACTATGGAAACTTAGTTGATAGTATAGCTGTAACTGTCAGATGTATTTGTACTTCAGTTTTTCTTTTTTCATTGAAGGTATGGCCAGAAATGTGTGTGCTAATGTGATGTGATCTTATGAGATCTTAAATTTGTTGTTTGTGTGTCATTTTTTTGATGTTTAACATGGATATATTAATGACAAGTAGCATATTAAACTGCATACAATGCACAATTGTAAAAGGCATCTTAAATGAATACATGTAAATACATGTCCCTATTAAATCAATATATGTTGCAAGTATATACAAATGTAGCAATTAAAGCCATACTTTAATTCAATTAATTAATTTATCTTATAGTGTTTCTCTTGTGGATAGTAAAGCTGATCTGTTCGTTAAAAATAACATGGTAATAATCAGAATGATCACAAAAGCTATATAATGATACAGAGTCTCTCTCTCTGTCTGTCTGATTTCCCTTTGACATGCTTGGCCCAACATATTTAAAAAATCTCTGCATGATTTGCTTGAATGATGTGAGCAGGTTGCATGAAAAACATGTTTGGTTGTGTCACGCCCTGCATCTCCCAGTCAGCGTGATACACAGGCCGTCTACTCGCCGCAGGCTTGCTACATACCCTGGAATTCCCCCCCCCAGAGCAAGTTTCGGAGAGCTGTAAAAATCATTTCAGTTTCCTTCCAGTGCAGAAGTATATAACGAGAATTTTTGGGTGTGCTAGTCTCAGGGGGGCGCGTGGAGGTGACGTGTTAGTGCCTGTGACCTGCGTCTGCCCGTGACTGGATTACGGAGGACTGACAGCCTGCGGGTCCTCGTGCAGACTGCGGGTCCTCGTGCGGCCTGTGGGCCGGCTCTCCGTGCAGTCCGTGTGTACCCCCCTGAGCCTGTGGGCCGGCTCGCCGTGCAGTCCGTGTGTACCCCTCTGAGCCTGTGGGCTGGCTCGCCGTGCAGTCCGTGTGTACCCCCCTGAGCCTGTGGGCCGGCTCGCCGTGCAGTCCGTGTGTACCCCTCTGAGCCTGTGGGCCGGCTCGCCATGCACTTGAAGCACAGGGTTTCAGTTGTCTGATGCCCTCGTTGGGACTGAGCTTTGAGTTGGGGTCGCAGTGGTTGCAGGGCTGGTATAGGCATGTTGTGATGGTTGTGAATCTGCAGCTCTCTGGTGGTGGTTGGGGGGGGGGGGGGGGGGGGGGGGGGGGGGGGGGGGTTGGGGCTGTCAGAGGCTTCAGCCGGCCTGCCGGCATCCGTGTGACATTGATTGATTGGTTGGTTTGGTCAGTTTGATTAATGTGGCATGTGTGAGCTGTTGCCACAGATACGGGCCTGAGGGATTGGCATGGTGGCAGGGGAAGAGGAGCAAATCAAGCAGCTCCCCTGGTACCACCCTGGTTCCAATAACACTTTTGCAGAAACCCACTTGGGATAAGGGCTACATTGGCTGTGTCAGGAATACGTGATGCTGAGAGGTTTCGGGCGAGCGTTGTGCTGAGTGTTCCAGAGTCAGTGCTATGGTGAGTGACTCTCAATTGCAGTAATGGGTGGGAAGAGGATTAAGATTTGTTAATCTGACCTGTGATCAGTGTGCTGCTGTGTGATGCTGTGCTCTAATCCCATTTTCAGAATTCTTCCGCTACTTATCCCCCGCCATTATTCATCACTGGAAAGCGAAAATGATGATAAAGATGTTCTGTGCACGGCTGAAGATCAAGCATTCTGTGTTTTAAGCTTTTTTTGTTTTCTTTTTGGGGCCTGATCATTGTCAGAAGTGGACGCCATCTTGTCTGGGTCATCGTGAGTCACTCGTCTGGAATAGATTACAGCATTAAGGCAGCGTTTTTGCTCGTCATACTAATGCCAAAAAAAGACGGTTTAGAGATACGTCATCTTTCCACACTCTCCAGTCATTATCCCCAGAGAATGTATCACTAGCATCTATTGCTGTTTGTCCACCACTGTTCCAAATGCCACTATTATCTTTTTCAGCACAATACCATTCGACTGTAATTCTGTCACTGGTTTTATTTCCTGTGGAAACCTAAATACTTTATCAACCATCTATTCGTGTAACGGGGACTTTGTTTGCTTATTGTTTTCTTGGCTTGTTTAAAAACAGAAAATAGTCATCTTGCGGCCATCAGTGTAACGGCCGATGCTGACCTCACAGAAACTTTTGAATGTCAGAGTGTTTAGTCACGGAAGGAATCCGGTCACACACTGTGGTTCCTGTTATGGAAAACAAAGGCACAATAAAGTTAGAGAAAGGGCGTCATTTTACGCGGGGACCGGAAAGAGTGACCTTCCAAATTCTGCCGTTTGCCTCACAGTAACGTTGGCTCATAAGAAGACTCCAGAACTCTGTAGCTGTTTTCCAGAGCTCTGCTCTGATTGACAGCCGTGGTGACAGTAATATCACTGACGGTAATGTCACTGGGAGCTCTCCGTGCCAGGCCTCCTGTCCCTGATGAGAGTCCCTGATGGAGAGCGCACAGCCGCACAGCCAGGGCTGTGCTGCTGCCCGGTATGGGGTGAACTGGGCCGGTTCTCCCCCTCCCTCAAAGACACGCAGACACGGGCGCACTGTGGAGGTGCCCTGTGATTCACCCCGCCCGCCGCCGTGTGGGTCAAACTGCGTTTATTTTACACACACCAAACCACACACACATGCGTACGCCCCCTCACAAACACACAGGCACATGGATAGACACGCATTAGAGGTACACACAAACACACACGCGCGTACCCGCAGATGGCCAGGCACGCGGGCAGAAGCAGACGGATCACAGGCACGCACATACATACGCATGTGCACACAGACGTGCGCACGGATGCGCACACATGGACAGAGTCCTGCGCTCTGTGTTTATCAGAGGTGTAACATGAGTTATTCCCTGGCCTCTGCCCGGCCGGTTGGTCCTCTCCGGGTCGCATTTGTCTCCCTTTCTCGCATTAAGTGACTCATGGAATTGCCTCTTTAAAATCTCATTTGTCTCCTGTTTTGGAAGAAGAGTGCCAGCAATACCAAATTAAGCAGCCCACACACCACATTAGGGCTAGATTAATCTTGCTGGCAGGTATTTGTGGCTATGAGGCAGCCAGCAGTCCTGTTGTTTGCCTGTGTTTGTCTGAAGCCCGCTGAGTAAATTCAGCTTTGTTGTGACACGGTCCTTGTCATTTCTTTAATTTAGTGCATGGCAACGCCGGCCGGATCTCATCAAACTATAGCTAACATAAACACTGGCAAGTAGTACATGATGAGAATAAATCTTTAGTCTAAAAGCTGACACTCGGCGTTCCCTTATTTAGACGTAGCCTGCCTGACACAGCCAAAGCTGCAGATGACAGTCTGAAGATATACTTTTCTCGAACCCGTGTCCCACTGGTTTCATCAGAGTCGAGTGCCTCACACCACCTGATGCTCTGAGTTCTGTGAAGGCCCAGATGGGGTTGGGGGGCGACATGGCGAGGTGACTTTGCTCGGTATTTGTGATTTGTGGGTATCGGCTGCTCGGGGTGTGAGCCGCTGGCGCGGGCCTGCCAGCCCTGTGGAGATTGATGAGCTCTGGGCAGGTTTTACTGGTCAGGCAGAAGGGGGGCATGCCTTTCATTCAGACAGCCTCCTACTAGGTAAGACGTTTATATCCCTGTTTATATTTATATCCACTGTGTTTTGGTTGCGGTGGCCACTCCCCCCCACCCCCTCCCTCGGTCCAGAAAAACCTCTCGGGCCACTTTGTCCCTGTCTGTCTTCTTCTTGGTGATGGTTGGCGGGATGGTATGGGGGTGGGGGTGTTATAAGCGACGCCAGTAAATGATAGGCACGCTTTAGGGATTGGCAGCTCCCTCCCCGGGGGATTCGGTGTCGGCCCCCTCGGTCGGGGGAGGGGCTCGGCGCTGGGCTCTCGGCTGAGGAGCGCGTGCGTCAGCGCTGTGGCATTATCACGTCGGACGCGTGTGGCACTTATTTCGGGATGTGTCACGCCAGGTCACATCGTTACATCATCCCTGAGAGGAGAGTGCCGCCCGGATGCCGCCCAGCCCACCTGCGGGTCAGGTGCCGTGTGCGGGTGGAGCATGCAGGGAGGGCGAAGAAGGGAGAGAGGGGGAGAGAGAGAGAGGGAGAGAGAGAGAGAGAGAGGGGGGGGGGGGGAGGGTGGAAAGGCGGGGGGGCTGTAGAAAGACTGTGATTCTTCTCTAGGGTTCCACCAGACCACCATGAACCACAAAATACATTCTGCTGCACCCAAAACTCACATTCACATATGCACATGGCACACATGCAAAAATTTGACTGATGTAATGTGCACTAGCTCCCTCGGGCCCAGAGGGCACAGTGTGAAGGTGAGCGTTTTGGAGATCCGAGAGGGTAGAGAGGAGGGCCGCTCCGGGCCCCCTCTTCCCCTGCGGTGGCATCTGTGCTCCTGGCCGTGCCGCATTGTGGAGATGCCAGCGGCCCTCCTCAGAGCAGAGGCCTAATCCTCCCGCTCCTGCTGCTTGCTGAGTGGTGGATGGGATAACAGGCCTGCTGCTGCTCTGCTTCTCACAAGCTGCAGAGCAACTCTTTGTGATTTGCACTGTGCTGGAGGTCTCCCAGAGCTCTGGTCTGCAGGCTACCTGAACAGGTGTCATGGATTTACCTTAGGAATGGAGGTACTAAGAAGATACCTGTATCTTGTTATAAGATATACACAGTTATATACAGGAAGTCAGGATTCCTTTAAATCCGCAAGCTCTATCTCATGTTTTTGGATAGTGTTTATGTGTCTAGTAGAAATCTTAAGTCATTTTCACGGCCCTCGTTGTGTAGTATCTGTGAATCCAGAAATATTCGTATTGAAGTGGTTTAGTATTATGTACCTTGCTCTATCTTATGTACCTATGATACAACAGCAGTGTACAGTGCAGGATTCAAACCTGCAGCCCTGTGTTTACACATCCAGTCCTCTAACTCTGACTCCTCTCTGCTGCCCTGTCTGATGTCCGGTGAAGCCAACCCTCCCCAAAGCACACAGTGACACAGTGGGACCCTGTACCTAGATAATTGCTAGAATGGACTATTTGTGACTAATCAGTGTGTGCGAACATACATGGCTTTATTTGTATTGCTGTTTTGCCACAATAAATAGTCCAATGCATGCATGATTTTGAGGCGAGGGACACAGACACACGTGAGCAGGACATGCTCTGGCAGCATCTGTATGGCCCACAGAGGTGTCACTCTCTGACTGATAACCGCTGAGGCTGGAGGGCGGGTCCCCGCGTGTAGGTTTAGTCACCCTTTTTTGGGGCCAGTTAAAATATGTGTATACTGTGCTTTACCCTCTGCTGCTTTAAATAAAGATCGGCTGAGGTACTTTTCAGGCCCTGCCGTTTCGCAGACTGCACAGAGACCCCTGTTTAGCCTGAGGAAGCGGAGAGAATGGGGAGTCTGTGTTTGAGCTGGCGCGGCTGGATTCTGCAGCTTTCTCCTGAATCATCCTCTTGTGCAGATTCCTCATTATCGGAAAATCTGTTCGTTGGAAAGGGTGTGTGTGTGTGTGTTTCTTTTTCATTTTGTTTCTTTTAAAGTTTTCTTTCGTACATGAAGGGGACAGAAACGCAGCTGAAAAATAGGAGGAAAGAAAGGGGGAATGGAAGTGAGAGAGAGAGAGTAAGTTTGGATAAGAGAGGCACTTTGATCATTTGACTGTGTGGTGTGAAACAGCGCTTTGTGGTCTGGCCTCTTGCTGTAAGGCTGCAGTTCGCATGCTGTGCACTGGTGCAGTTTGCATTCTGTTGAACTTGTAAACCCGTGAAGGCTTATATATTGGCAGGCTTTTTTTTCTTTTTTCCTTTTTTGATCAGTCAGACAAGTGTAACTAAGTGTGTGTGTGTGTGTGCGTGTGTGTGCGTGTGTGCATGTGCGTGCGCGTGTGTGCGTGTGTGCGTGTGTGTGGTCTTCTGCGACTTGAACTTTCACATGTTAAGCATTCACACCGCACACTCACGTTAATTAAAACATGCTCTCTGCGCTCGGCTATTGTTCGCTTCCAAGAAGGGGAAATGCTACACTCGGAATGAGGAACAGACAAACTGAAAATGTTGTGGTAAGGTGATTGTCATAATCCCCTCTTGGCAGCGAAACAACCCCCCCCCCCCAAAAAAAAGCATAGTGCGGACACGGTAGTGCCGTGTGCCTGGTGCGCTGTTCCTGGAAGGATCCGTCCACACACCGGGCTATAAATAAGGATTCATATTTAGCTTTCGGCCACTGAGGGGGAGTTTTGACGGATGGCCAAGTTGGGATCACACAGTGATGACATCGCGTCCCCTCCCACCCCACCACCCCTCCCCCTGTCCCATCTCATCTGTGCTCTGCCAGCACCGCTCTGGTTTACATCAGAACGTGGACTGCGCCCGTCCGGACCCCTGTCCCTCCACATCCTCAGCACCATAGTGAGAACGTCTCTCTCTCCCCGTTGCTGTTGTCCGGTCTCGGTCCCGCGATCCCCCCCCCACCTCCCAGGGAAGCCGCTCGGCCCCCTGGCTTCCACGCTCCTGATATAGCCTGACCTTGATCTTGCGGAGACAGGAGAGGCTCTCCTCCGCCCTCGTCTTTCTGGTGGCGGCGGTGTGAGGGCCGCCATTGTCCTTTCCGCCGTTGTCGGGGGGAGTCCGGCTTTTTCCTTTTCTCGGCCGGAACGCAGGACTTCTGGACTGAGATGGCCACTCTCAGAATGGGTTCGCTGGCCAGAGTGACCAGAGCATCGGTAGGTGTGTGTGTGTGTGTGTGTGTGTGTGTGTGTGTGCTTGGCTTCTTTTCCTCATGACTGCTTGCCCATTCCAAGCCAAGCTTTCAGCAATGTTGTGCTCCTGGGAGATGTACGATGGTCTCTTGTACGCTCTTTGAGAGGAGTTTAAGCGGTGCGGGGCGAGTGTTACGTCTTGGTGTCCGATTTCAGAATGCTGCTGCTGTCCCTTTGTACACATTTCTGTGCCTCTGTGCCTCTGCCTTCTGTGCCTGGTATCATCCCGAAGATCTGTTTCTAATGAGCCTTTAACCTTGCCTGTGCAGGGTATCTCCAGTCATCTTCATCCTTGGTTTGTTCCAAAGCGTTCAGATCATTGTAAATGTTAACATTGTATTTTGAGTTCCTGTAAGGATAGCACAGATCCTGTAACAGTAAGAAGTGTAAGAAGCAGTGTTACCTGGTCTGTGTGCGTGTGTGTTTAATTCCCATGTTTGTTTTGTGTTGAAGGCTGTGCGGGAGTGTTAGGTCCGTAGATGGGGCACTGCCATTTAGCAAAAACCTCGAGCCGAATTGCTTCAGTAAACCCAGCTGTTTCACTGAGTAACGTGTTACGATGCGACCTACGAATGTTGCCCTGGACGAGGTTTTCAGCCAAGCTAGTTGTAACAATAATAACATAAGTTTCGCCTCCTCTGACGCACCTGCACAAGATCAAACAGGTGTGCATTGACAGGCGTTGCGCAAGTCTGGCCAGAAACAATGTGGCATTTAAACGTCGGTCTGCAGTCGGCTAGCAGAGGCCGCTAAATGAAAAGTGGGTGATTGATGGGCTCAGCCACACGGGCAGCCAGGCCCAGGCATGCAGACCCCTCACCCTCCCCTCACGGTGCAGTGAGGCCCGGAGCCTCCGGCTGTAGGAGCTGTAACCAGTCGTGCCGAGCGCAGCGCTGGCAGGAGCGCGAGGCCATAGAGCCTTGTGCGTGCTGCCGTAAAGCGCGGACATGCGGCCCCTGTTTAATGTGTTACGCAGGTGCGCGGACCCCAGGACGTTTCTGTGTGCGGAGCTATATGCGAAACACAGCGTGGAGAGTGGCCTGGTTTTCCTCCCCTCTCTGCCGCTGTAGGTCTGTGAGCCGACAGAACACCCTCCTGTTCTGTTCCTTTCGCCTCTCACAGCTTCCATTGTGGTGTGCTATAGATAGCTGTGCCTGATTAGCAAACTGGTAGCCGGTGCAGGCTTCTGTGTAGCATGGCCAAATCTACAGAGACCGTAGCAGCAATCCCCAGATTGTCAATTTGATGGGAGGAAATTGAAAAGAGCTGGTGGGCCGGCTCATCGTTTCAGAAAGACATCATGGGAAAGCGGGTATCAGATGGAGAGATGGGAGCGTCAGAGCCACAGCGATGCCATGTGTTCGGCTCCTGGATGCGAAGGTCGGCCTTTTCCCACTTCCCTCTCCTCCCCGCTGGTGTGAAGTGTTCAGGGTCATGCAGCGTTCGCCTGTCTGCAAACATACGTGCGGGACGGCCTCAAACATATTTTCGTCACGTGTATTTTTGGGACGTGACCATGTGGGACAGTGTATATCCAGAGAGTGGATGATGGGACTTTGTAGGGGGGGGGTATTTTTAAACCTGTCTTTGGGAGGTGAGCTCAGTGAAAGTGTTCTAAAATAGCCCCCCCATCTAGTGTTACCAGGCCTCACGCGTGGCTAAAATATCCATTGAAGTGGGAGAGCAAGCGACACAGTGTCCGGTGTCATCACCACGGCCTGCTGGGAAAAGGCATCCTGCCTTCAGAAAAACTGTCCTGCAAACTGGGTGTGGGGATGAGGGGTGTTCGGGGGGGCAGTTTTCACCCAAGGAGTTTTTGGGGACACGGTTGAGTGAATAGGTCCTTTTTAAACCCTCATCTCATCAATATTGTTTCTTTTTCTAAGATTCAGGCATGACAGTAGAAGCTTAGAAACTGCTTAGTTTTTTTTTACTAGTCATGTTCAAAATCATTGCATGAAAGGATGAATTTGTCTCTTTATGTGGATAAGTGCATGTTTTTAATGAGCACCGGTTTCGCTCCATCGGTTCAGTAGATGTGAAGGAAGCGGCTGAGAGTGAGAGTGTTTATCTGGGTAATGATCGGGTAGGTGTTGTAAAGGCTGCAGTGCACGACGTGTGGCACGGAAGTGAAGATTTTAGGCGATATCCCGCTGGTGTATCGTGCACCCGCTGCGAAAGGGACGCAGATGCTGGCCCAGCCGCGGCTGCCGAGGGGTTCATCTGAGGACAGCTGTGTTGTGCCGGCGGATTCACTGGCAGCCTGAGATCTCCGCGGCGCGAGGCGCGACTCGGGAGAGGCTGTGTGTGTGTGCGCGCGTGTGTGTATGTGTGTGTGAAAGGAGGAGGAGGAGGAGAGGGAGGAAGGGAGGCGCGCCCGGGCCCGGTCCCTGTCCCAGATGAACTCTCGGTGGTCCACCCGGAGGTGGGGCCGCTCGGGCTGCGTGGGGAGGCTGTGGGAAATTCGCCACTGTCCCGGGGGTCTGAGGAAACGACAGTCACCGTGGGACAGGCTAACGGTCACACTGCTTTCATTCAGTCTTTCATATCGACATATAAAGTCATTTCTGAGGAAGCCTCTGCCCTCTGATCTCCCCGTCGTCTCCTCTGAGCTCCGTGACCATCCTGAGCAACCCTGGAGCAGCACGTACGCCAGTCCCGGGGCGGGTCGATACCGAGCAGCGGGGCTGGGCTTAGGGCGTTACAGAACCGGACCGGACTGGACCACACAGAGGGTTATAGGCTTGAATACTGTTACACGCTCGACAAGTAGCCTGACAGCCCGCACCCACCCCATTTTTTAAATTCAGATCTCTGTGAGTAATACCTCACTACAAAAAGACCTGCCTTCCCCCTTTCAGGCTGGGATTTGAATATTATTCCTGAAATGTAACCAAAGAAAAAAACTCAGTCTTTACCATGGTAATTGGTTAGTGTGCACTTGTCTGTCCTTTACCCTGTTTGTGTCCGTACTGCAGCCTAGAATCCATAGCCTAACATGAAAGTTGTGTCAGTTTCTGTGGAAAATGGCACCCACAAAACAAATAAATCCTGTCCTGTAGGTGGGTAACAGTGGAGTTTAACTGCGGTTAAATCTCATTGTTCCCTGAACTTAATATCTGGAAGTTAATAAAGGGCGCTGCCAGCTTCCTGATATTGTTATGTTAACATTATCTCTGGAAATCGGTTGTTTTATTGTTATTTTTTACAGGTCAGGTTTAAGACCGGTCAAGAGAAGGTCAGTGGAAAAAAAAATTGTTTTTGACCTCATTAGATGCGAAGATAGGTTCGATAAACATTGACGGAAAAGTCCATTCAGATTTTGAAGTTGTGATTTTTTTTTTCCATAGCTTCTGGCAGGGAAAATGGTCTGAATTAACAAATGGCAGTGCGTGTTATGAGATGGCAACTTGAAACTGTTCATTTGGCCTTTATTGAAATGCACCAAGGATTGTATTCCCTAAAAACTGCAGAAACCTTTCATTGCACTTCACTGACTGGAGCTTAAGGTTACTATTCAAGCTGTCTGTAAGAAAGGCCCAACGCTTTTGAAAATTAAACACAGAAAGTGGTTATGCAGACCAAGTAGATGGATGCACGACAGCTTGATAAATTTTTGGGGCATCCCCCAGAAATCCTTGGGTATTCTGTTTTTCAGTCATTGCATTTGAACTCTCCCCTGACTCCTGCTGTTAACCTGGTGTTGTGCTGTTGAATATACTTTTGGTTTCAAGAAGCTCGCCCTGCCCTTTCCAGTTGAGCAGGTGGAAGCTCTCCCTCTGCGTCAGCCTTTAAACTTTGTTTTTGTTTTGCATAGGTGCCTTATTAAATCTATTAATAGCGGCGTTTATCTCGTAGCAGCAAGGGCTGAGGAGTAAGCATGCTAATCTGAAGAGTATTTCGAGATACAGATGCCCCTGATTGGTTCACCTGGAGATTAATGCTAATCAGCTCTGCAGACCTGTGTGAGTGTGTGTGTGTGTGTCTCTGTGTCTCTGAGGTGTCTGGTGCAGGTTTTGTCTTTGCCTGAAGATGGGGAGTTTTGTGAGATGATGTAAAGAGGTAGAATTGAAGGGTTGAATGATAAATGAGGAAGAGAGAGGGGGAAGCTAACGCTGCCTGAAACACAGGGCAGAACACCCCCATCTTAGCCTGTAGCTTAGCCTCCTGACCTTGCTGCTTGATGTGTGAGTCCAGGTTCAGGACCTGAGCGTGAGAATGAATATTTACAGCGGCTGTGTGTGCTGTTCAAGGGCAAAGTTGCTGCATCTGTGGTGTTAAAAAGCAGTCCCTCCAGGGAATCTTCAGAGCTGGCATAATTACATTTCATTAGCTGCTGTCACAGCATGGAGGTGCTCACAACGTAAAGATGCACCCTGAATGTGGTTGCGTTTGGTGCGAGGTGAGCGGGCGACGTTTCAAGGAGATATGCAAATGTCTCCAACACTCTTACTGCACACTGAGCAGGTGGGGCTCTCTCGACCGAAAACATCACCTTTTAAAACCCACTACAGAACAAGACCACAGAATTTCTCTTTGCAGAGAGACAGTCAACGACAGAGACGTTAACAGCAGTATTCACACCTCAGCACAAAGCACAGAACAAAATCATAACATCGTCATGGCGTCGCTATGCCGAGACGTCACTGTGACGCTGATCAGTGTTGTGTGCAGTTCCGTTCCCTCACAGTGACTATACACCTCTGTCATTTTGTTTTGGAATGCACGTGATGTAAACCAGGCACAGCTGTGTGTGTGTGTGTGTGTGTGTGTGTGTGTGTGTGTGTGTCACAATAATCCCTGAGAAGTCCCTCCCGCCCGAGGACGAGGCAACCGCGAGTCTCTGAGGATTAATTATAGATACGGAAGGGGAGTCCCTTGCATTTATTGAATGACGCTCATTGTCACGGTTGCCATGGATCATCCCCCTCCTTTCTGAAGTTGTAATGGTGATTTGCATAAACCTTGCATGATGATTTGCATAAACCAATAAGCACTTAGATTGGGGGGGGGTTGCTACCCAAAGTTATAGAATCACAGCAGCTTCCTTTGTGTTGCCTATGAATCTGAACAATGATTCCGTTCGATTGGTGTAGCCAGCTACTTTGAGAGCTAGCGAGAAATTTGAATCTTTTGAATGTCGAGCAAGTAATAATTTTTAACCTCTGTGTTCAAATTCTTCTTAATTAACCAGAAATTACGAACATTTTTTATCCCCTGACATTGATATTGATGGAGCAGAGCCTAAGTAACCTGAATAAAATTAGAGGTAATTCACTGATATTGGGCTGTTTGTTTACCTGCCTGAACATGCGCGCAAATGCGCATCTCCTGCCTGTGAGTCATTGTTTACACAGGAATAGCTGAAGGTACATATAGCGCTTGAAGGCAAAAGTAGCATTTGATTGTTCCAATTTTCAGTCTTGGCAGTGAAAGGGTATGTGATTATAAAATGTGCTTAGTGGCACATCTGAAGCATACTTTCAGCTAGAGATTCTCAGGCGGCTGCAGCGAGGTGTCAGGCTGTAGGCTGTGGACTTAACAGTGAAAATGCTGTCCCTGCCATCACTGAGCTGAAAGTTTGGGGACTTCCTTAATTCAGCTCTTTAACAAGTGACAGGAACTCCTTAGTCTGCCCAGGAAGAAAGATAGGGAGGGTAGTCCCCTGGGTGATAAACTCTCTCAGATGCAGCCATCGCTTCTGTTTCTATAATTAACTTCTTTCTGTCTCTCTCCCCCTTTCTCTCTCTTCCTTTTCTTTTCTGTCTCTGGCTCTCATTTGTGGGAACTGAGGAGAGGTCCACGATCGAGGGGACAGTTACCCCTGGAAAACGATAAATCAATCATTAGTTAAATACATTGGGTCCTGTCTGTGAGCGTTCAGATTATGCACAGCATGACAGCAGCGGAAGAGAAGAAGCAGCCGTAGCTTCCAGCGTGTGACGGTGAAGGTTAGCCTAGTGCTCGGTCTCCTCATTCCCGACTGTGTGATCCAAACTGCCGCATTTAGGCAGCACCCAAAGAAAAGGCCAGCGTGCTGATATGGTTGTTGGAGATCCGTTCCAGGTTCAGCGAAGAGGGAAAGCCCACCCCCACTTATGTGGCCCTGGGGGGATGGTGTTGGGAGGGGCAGGGGAGGTCAGCTGGAGGTCAGCTCCAGTGAATGGCTTGGACTACATGAGCAGGCCGCTTGGCTCACGTTATCCAGGCTGTGGTATACTTCCTCTTCCACCTCCTCTGTCTCCTTTTTACAAATTCCTCAGCTTTAATTTGATTCCATAAATGCCGCCGCTAACTCGCAGGGCGGGAGGGAGAGGGGGAGGGAGCGAGGGAGTGCCAGAGCATGAATAATTGAATCCCAGGTCTGTCACGTTGTGTATTCCGTGCCTGTTTGCCCGAAAGCTGGGCAGTGTCCAAGCCAAATATTTACTGCTGCTTCCCAGGTGCTGTCCAGCTGTTCCCCCCGTCCCGTCTGTTGTTAACGGCCGCCGTTGCGAAAGGACCCCTCCCCGCACCCCTCACACCCCCCGCACCCCCCACACCCCCCACACTCCATGTCCTCTGGAGCTTTAGCGTTTTGTTTCTTCTTTCAGGGTAACGATGAGGAGGCAGTCGTGGATCTCGGGAAGACCAGCTCCACCATCCACACAAACTTCGAGAAGGAAGAGCTAGAAAGTAAGTCGTTTCCCTCTGTCTTGAGCGTCCCGGTCTCTCTCCTCCTCGGCTCATTATCGCTCTCTCGCTTTCTCTTTCTCCTACTCGCTATATCTGTTTCACTCTTCCCACCCTGTCTGGCTCCCTGCGGGGTGAGAGAGACGTCGCTATGGCCTGTCTGGACAGGAGGCGAAGCGCCGCTCAGGGGGCATAAAGCCGCTGATGACATCACAGAGGCACAAGTTGTGCTCAGGATCCGTGAGGCGACTGGCGCTGGTGAAGCTGTGAACTTTGACCCCTTTCAGGCCCTTGTGTGTCATGGGTGTCTCTCAGGGACAGTGGTCAGCGAAAGACATGAACAAGGCCATAGCAACCCCCACGAGCGGGATTCCCTTAGCAACTTGAGCTATAGCCACTCCCATGAAACAATAAAAAAAGACATGTGTTTTCAATTATACACTTTTTTTATACCTAGAACTTTGGTGCTGAGCACTGACATCTAAGCCCACACTCAGACTCAAACCCTGTGGTCTAGTCTAAAGATCTGAATATTACACCATACACTAACATACTGATACCTGTGCGGTACTTGAGTGTGTAGGTAGAGTTTTGTTCATTGTTGCGGCCACAGCAATGACTTCTGGGATGGCTGCTTGGTTCAGAGAATTGTTGGCGCCTGTATGCGGAGCGGAGCGATATTCATCTTGATTAATTTGATATTCAAATATTCTTTTGTTCCCGAGATGGCATGTTTGAATCATCGAGCCCGGCATTTGCTTCCCCAAGGGCGACACGAAGGTCCAGTGCGTGCAAATAATGACTCACCCCGAGCAGAACAGCCTTCACCCACACTGTCAGCCAGAAGAATGTAAACTGTTAATAAATTCTCTTACTTTGGAGTACGCAGGGTTCTTAGACTCTCATGAAAGGATAAAACTCTCAACTAGTTTTTGTTTTTCTTCGTTCATTACCTAACGTTGGAATACTGATCCAGGCAATAGATTTGTGATCCGGTGGTAGAATGTTTGAACATTGAGTATTCAGTTTCACCAACGCTAGAACAGGGGTATAAACGTTGGCCACTGGACAAAGACCACCCAGAACCTCTCATGCGTTGCCCATCGCGCTGAGGCTCTTTGTGTACATTTGCCATCTGCCTACAAGTGGAAGAAGCTGGCCTCCCTCCATCTTAAGGGAAGGAGCTAATGCGTGTGAGCCTGGAGCACCGTGACACACTGTGTGTCTCTGGGAATCCTCCATCGTGGCGCCGATCAGAACCGTTCTTACCGGTTCTGTCACGCTCGCCTCCTGCTGTCCCCCCGCTGCTCCTCAAAACGCAGGCGCACGCGCGCTCGCAGACACACGCGTGCAAACACAGAGAGACTCAACCCCTGGAAAATGTGCCGCGCTCCGCGCGTCTCGCTCTCCTGTTGCCATGCAACCGAGCCGTGTTAGCGGGATGGCTGTCCGTGGGGACGGGGTTCGACGCGAGAAGGGCTGAACTTCTCGTCTTCGCCAATGTGACCTGCTTCGGTTCGGCAGCGGCCTCTTTCCTCAGGCGTTCGGTGAACATCAGCGTCTCTCTCTCTCTCTCTCTCTCTCCGGAACAATCCACAGAGGGGTCTCCTGGATACGCCCTGACCCATATTTCCTTTCTTTTCTGAGAGCCGAGGACGCGTAGCAAACTCTCCTCAGATGGTTTTCATTCC
>NC_050592.1:23891582-23896582 GCF_013368585.1 Megalops cyprinoides
CTGAAGGGGCATGGGAGAGGTGGAGCGAATGAGGAAAGGAGTGGGAGGAAGAGAGCGAGGGAGGAAGGGATGGCATCAGTGAAGGAGAGAGGGAGAGGAGAGGGATGATGTAGTGAGGGGCAGCATCCTCAGATTGGGGAAACTTTTCCTCCCTCATAGTTTTTAGTGAAGGAAAAGGCAGGAATTCAGATGGTTGCACATTTGCGAATCACCAACACTGCAGTTTATTATATATATATGCGCGTATGGAGACAGCAGTACAGAAAAGCTACTGCAGTTCATTATACATATGCGCATAGAGAGAGAGTAGTACAGCAAACCTATTTCAGTTTATAAAATATATATGCATAGAGACAGAGCAGTACAGTGAAACTATTGCAGTTGATCATACATATGTGCTAACAGAGACAGCAGTACAGCACTCTCACTTGGGTGAAGCTCAGGCAAAGTCTGAAGTTTCTTTAAGGTTCCACCTACATACAGACAACCTTCATTTGGGTTCACCCTTTCCAGGTCATAGTATGCACACATAAAACTGCAAAAATAACTAATAACTTTGTAAACCAGGGAGATACAGTTTATGATCCTGCTGCCTGGCCAGCCAATGGTCAACTTAGTAAGTACATGACCGCTGGGGCATCCAGCCCCAAATACTCCTTTGACTCATTTAGAGTTTTACAGTGAAACAGTGAAACAGTCCTGCCTCCTTGCAAAAAAAAAAAAAACACTTACACCATTCACACCCCCAAATTCATGATGGAAAAGTACATTCGGACACGGCAGACAGGTGCAGGTGTGAAAGCAGAAGTAATTAGCCTGTGGCTCACGCTTGTTTCAGGCTGCAGGAGAAGATTGTCTCTCCTGTCTCCTGCTGTCATCTGGAAATACATGGTGGGACTCAAATGAGCGCTTCCTTCACTGGCTGCCTCAGTGCCTTCTCACAGTGGAGCAACACATTAAATAATGCCGGACATGAAAGTATCATCATCTTCCCATAAACCCCTGATTGTGCTGTCGTTCTGTTACAAGCTATACCATTAATATTAGTATTACTGATAAAAATCGTGTTGTGAGTTGTCTGCCCGGATAGCTACCTATTGACTTCCAGAACCAGGAATGAGCAAATTCAGAAATGAGAAAGCATGGAGACCTGTATTTAGCTTGTGATTTTTCATTTGTTTGTCTTGCTCGGTTCATTTTTAAGGTTTCACTTCGTGCTTCCTAAGGTCACGCTCACTCGTTCTCTAAAGGGTATTTATTTTGGAAGCTTTGCGGCTCCCAGTGATCATGGCCGATGAGAAGACTCTGGTTACCGCTTCAGTTTTAGTAGTATGCCATTCTGGGTGGCTGCCCTTTCACACAAGCGAATTGCTGCCTCGTGATGAGACAGCATTTTAGATGGTATTGTTGGTTCTACCTTAAAACGCTGTGACGTATCTGTACTGGGGCTGTATTGACGTATGAAAACCAAGGATCGTTTGACAGTTGTTTATACGTGGATTTTTCTGTCTGTGACTTGGCAGCCCCAGAAGTAGCCATTTCCCTCACTGGCTGACTGACAGACCCAGCGAGCAGCTCCCCTAAAGTAACAAGACTAAGTAGTAACATAGTCTTTCCACTAGATGGCGAAAAGCCTTGAATAAGGGGATATATGTTCATCAGCAGTTCATTGTTCTTGCATACTTTTATCCTGTGCTGGTGTTTGTGCATTTGAGTTTACAATTGAAATTGGGCTAATAAAGTAGTTTTAATTGTCCTTATTTTGCTTCGTAAAGTAATACACAGGTTTATTGTTTCTAGGAGACAGAGACACACTGAAGATTTAAAAAATGCTGAAGTGTCAAGCCTTTGTTGTACTGATGAAAGCAGTGTGTAGTCAGGACGATTTCCATGTCCATCCCTGTTTTGCGACCTGAATGCTCACCGAATGGTTTTGTTCTGCGGCATACAAAAGAATGCCTTAGTCTCCCTGTTACCTGAGTTCTGTGTAGCCCTCTTTCCATTGTAACAAACTTCCTTTCTCAGAGTTTAATGAAGCGGATGGCTCACTGCTGCAGCAATGAAATAAAATCGCGGGCACATGATTGTGAAAGTGCCTCTCTGAGGTGGAAATGATTTCCTGCCTTCTCCTGGGGAGTCTCAAGGCCGAGTATTTTGTAAACGCCCGCTTGTCTTGCAGAAAGGAGCCTGGATTTCTGGGCCAGCGGCAGACGTCACCGGCGCATTTCACAGAAAAGCAGAGAGCGCTCGTCTTTCTCTTTGACAAGGGCAGGATGTTCTTTCCACGTCATTCTATTCACTTGTTTTGCTTTTCTTTCACTCTGGAATCCAGAGACCGAGAGTGTACTTTCTACCTCTGTCTCTCTCTCTCTCGATCCTGCGAGTCAGCCCCTTGAACCTGGTGACACAGACATGTTCAGTTATGAGAGAGATTCGCCACTTTTTCTCAGATAGCAGTTGAGAGCAGCCGCTACGAAGATCCACTGATGTGTATATTATCCAGATGGACCGATAGTGGATACAGATAATTTGATCACAGTACTTGCCCTGAACTGACGCTTATGGGCAGCAGTGTAGCATAGTGGTTAAGGAGTAGGACTCGTAACCGAAAGGTTGCCGGTTCGATCCCCCACTGGGCAAGGTACTTAACCTGCAATTGCCTCAGTAAATATCCAGCTGTATATATGGATGACATTGTAAATACCTGTTACCTGTGTAAGTCGCTCTGGATAAGAGCATCTGCTAAATGTCAGTAATGTAAAGTAATGTTGTGGAGTAGCAAAGCAGTCAAGCAGTCTGTCTGGGATGGCAGATAAGCCATGTTCAAAAACATAATCAGATGAGCACATGACCTTTGCTACAGCTATTGGTGATGGAGGTGATGATATGTCACTACACCCACGGTACAAATGTCAGTTATATGGATGGGAATTTTAGATGTCAAAGCTAACAGATCGGAACAAGAATGTTCATTCTGTAATCAGATTGTTCTGTACATGTGTGCACATGGGCATGTGCATGTGTGTCCGACAGAAGTGCGCATGTGTCAGCGTGTGTGTGTGTGAGCGTGCGTAACTGTGCCCGTGTGTGTGTAAGTGTGTGGGAGCATGTGAGTCCGAGAGAGAGAGAGAGGGTGATGCGTGAGTGTGTGTGTGTATGAGAAGTGTGAGTGAGTGAATTTAGGTCAGGGGAAGGAGTCCTGTGCGGAAGAGCCATGCAGACGTGGATGAATATTTCAGTGTTTCAGTCGCGTCGAGACGTGAGACACACCCAAACAAAGAGCCCCCGGCAGGGACCTGCAGCCAGCCTCACGGTTCCACTGCCTCACACATCTCAGCCATCTCGCGCTGATTAGCGACCTGTTCCCACGCCCTCGCTCTGCCCTTATCGGAGAATCGGGTGACGCGCTCTCTGGTGTTGCGCTGGTGAGTGGCGGTTAGGGTGACCAGAAGGAAGCCAGCCAGCCACATTGTTCAGCTCATGCCACTGCTGTAGTGTCCCCCAGGAGGGTACTTGACCAGAATTGTGTCAGTGAGTATCTGCTCAGCTGTGTAAAGGGGTGGCATTTGAAAATGTGAGCGATATGAGTCACCCTGGATAAAGGTAAATGTACATGCAAATAAATCATGTTTTTTGTCCATCATTGTGTTTGGAGAAAGAGACAAAAGGCAGGAAAAGGAAGTCAGATGAAAGGCTTGTGTGCAGTCTAGGCTTCCTGATGCTCTGTGACAGAAGCAGAAATGAGTGTGGGATGAAGCCTCTCTCTCTCTCTGGTGTAGGTCACAGGGTGGTGTACACTAGGTTCTGTGCTGTGGTATTATATCTAATGAAGCCCCTCTCTCTCTCTGGTATAGGTCACAGGGCAGTGTATGTTGGGTTTGTGCTGTGGTATTGTAGCTCATGAAGCCCCTCTCTCTCTCTGGTATAGGTCACAGGGCAGTGTATGTTGGGTTTGTGCTGTGGTATTGTATCTAATGAAGCCTCTCTCTCTCTCTGGTATAGGTCACAGGGCAGTGTATGTTGGGTCTGTGCTGTGGTATTGTAGCTCATGAAGCCTCTCTCTCTCTGGTATAGGTCACAGGGCAGTGTACGTCGGGGTCCATGTCCCTCTGGGCAGGCAGAGCAGACGCAGACACCGGCACCGTGGCCACAAGCACCACCGCAAGAGGAGGGAGCGGGGCTCTGACCGCGAGGACGGCAGGGAGTCCCCCACATACGGTAACCACTTTCTCAGAGACACGCACACGCACACGCACAGACACACACACATGCACACGCACACGCACACACACACACACACATGCACACACACACACGCACGCACACACACACTCGCACACACACACACACACATATACATGCAAGCCATGTCTGAGAAATGCCTCCGTTCGTCATCATCGCTAGTGTATTAATGTGATATAATCACTTTTTAATTAGTAATAATGTCATTGCTCCAGCTTAATCAAGCTCCAGTTTCTCATGACCTTTCCTGGCTTCTCTGCGCTGCCGTATTCGGATACACTGTGGCATCAATCAGATGCAGTGGGTACACGGAATTAAGTGATGATTAAATTCCACGAACACGTAGTACTATCACAGTACCCCTCATTCACATCCATGCTTCACAGCGCGGAACAGGCAGGGCTGGGTGTAAATCAAATTAACCCGGGAGAGACATGTTAGCAGCCTTGACACTTGACAAGCTAAAGATTTTAGTTTTTCCAGCAGGAGGGAGCTAGTTTTTACATGTCCATAAGATTACGTGCTAGGCTTCCCCTCAGGGTCTCCCCTGAGCGTGAACGAGGAGGGGCGAGGAGGGGAGCCCCTGTCAGGAGTTTCGGCGTGTTGACAGGGGCGCCGCAGGGTTTGAGCCGCCCCCCTCGGACTCCGCCCCGCCCCGCTGCAGCTCGCGTGAGCAGATGCAGAGGGGGTGACCTGTCAGACGGGAAGACTGACGACGTGGGAGGAGGGATGGGGTTGTTACCATGGATCGTGGCTGG